>NW_027255052.1:0-52729 GCF_042242105.1 Pempheris klunzingeri
TATTGCTAACCATCACTAATATTCCTTCATTTAATGATTGAATGCAGAGAGCCACCACAAAAAACTTGCTTAACCATTGTACTAATCTAATCCAAATTTTTTTTAATTTTTCAAGATTTTACAAAATGTTGAAGACGGATTCTAATTTTCTCGAAAAAATATTCAAAATAGTAATTTCATCTATTGCTTCATAAGTGAATATTTCCTTAAAATTAGCCATAAGGAAAACAGTCCACGAGTACTAACGAAAAGTTTTGATTCCCGAAACACTCTGTATTTTTAACCGAAAAATTGAATTTTGATCAATTTAAATTTTATTTATATGAAATTAGCATAAAATGATTGTCTGATATTATCATAAAAGTTTTTCAATATTTTTTAATAAAATTAATAACTTAATTTATTTTAAATACACGCTGAAATGTTCTTCAGAATGGATAAAATTAAAATAATAATTTTTATAATTATTTAATATTAGTTCAACATTATGCATATGGGACATTTTATTATAGTTTAGACTTTATTGCAGATACTTTTGTTTATTAAATTCCTTAAATAAAAATAATCTAGTTAATGAAATTAGTTTTAAAATTATTTAAATCACACACTATTTTACTTGTCTTAGTTATTTTCTATCTTTAAGGTTAGATTAGGCAAATTTACTCTCAATGAAAGTATGTATAGCATACGATGATTTTATAATTTTTCTAAGAATAATCAAAATGTCTTTATTAAATAAATTTGAAGATGATAGTATTTATATAGTAGAGTGAATCCAAATAGAATTTTTATGTGTTGAATTCTGCTAATAAATAATTAAGAAATGTTCGTTTTTCTTCATGAAACTATCAGTATAAATGGTTATAATATTTCCCTTTAAAGGAGGATTTCTTTTAAATATTTTTAATAAAATATTCTGGATTTTTCCGATTTTATATGTACATAGATATATATCCAAATATATGATGATGTATATCTCTACAATAGACGAGAGTATACATATCTAGTTGGAGATATATCTATATATTGATGAATATATATCACCATAGATAGAAATAGGGATATATCTATATATTGATGAATATATATCTTCATAGACAGAAATGGAGATATATCACCATAGATAGAAATGGAGATATATCACCATAGATAGAAATGGAGATATATCACCATAGATAGAAATGGAGATATATCACCATAGATAGAAATGGAGATATATCACCATAGATAGAAATAGAGATATATCATATATAGATAGAGACGAATATTAAAATAAAAATAGATATTATTAAGACTTATTTATTACTATTAATTTTTTATTATTCTAGCACAAAAAAATTCATCAATGAAAGCTGTACATAAGATGGCAAATTGTATCAATATACCCAAATGGATAGTTGATTTAAGACATTGTATAGTACATACTCATATGATAATGGATGAGAAAATACTCTTGGACAGTCTTCTATTCTGCTCCAAATGGTTATATGAAAAATATTGGTCAAAATTTGTGACCTTAGATGATAATGTGTTTCAACAGTTACCAACATCAACAACACTAACAAATAACAGTGATTTCATAAATTAAGAGAATATATTTTGTCAATACATCGCAAAATATCAAAGAGTGAATTAGCCAACGTAGAAAATAATATTATGGAGATATTTCTAATATACGAACACAGGTATTTCAATGTTTTTTTATTTCTACTCATTTGTTAAAATTCTTTATATATTTGATGTAAATATATTATATATTGTGTTAGATTAGTGTTTTATGAATTAATATTACAAGATATAAAACAAAAGTTGAGTAATAAAAATAATGGGAATGTGACAATCATTACAGATTGTAGCACATACGAATGGTGCCAACTAGTTATTAATGCATTTCCTACGATTATAGAAGAATTTATTTTATTTATAGTGGAAAACCCAAATCGCCTTTTTAAATGGGCATCCAAAATACACATATGTACATTGGTAGAGTTTTTAAAAAATTACATTGGAAATTATAGCCAATAAAAACCCTACTATTGAACCATTGATACTGAATCTTTCAGAAATTCTTCAAAATTTAGAAAATCATCATAAGCGATTAGTAAATATTTTACATATTAAATTATGAGTTGCCAGCTTTTATTAAAATATGTCTCAATAAGTAGTATCATATATCTATATTCAATCTACACATCCCTCATAAATAAATATTTCTTTATTCTAACAAACTTCATATATATTAAGTTGATTAAAATAAGGCATAGTTTCTTAAGATGTTAACTATTAAAATTCTAAATTAATTTTTAACAACTGTTTACTTGAAAAATTATTTCTTATTAATATATAAATTTTTTATTTTTAGTATATCATAATCATTTTTTAAACAAATTTTCTCTTAAATAACAATTACTAATCAATAAAATCCTATAGATTATATTTTCAGTAGAATATACAATTGAAGAGCTGTATTATACCTAATAGATAGTAAAAAGATATTAAATTAATATATTTATAATTTGAAAAAATTTAACTAGTGGTATAAATTTAATCATAAAATTTCTTTTTCTTGCTTTGAATAAGCTAGACTTTATAAAATAACAACATTTCCAAGAATTAATTAGACGAATAAATCTTTGTTTAGTACAAAATATACTCGATTATTGTTCAATGAAAGTTTTATATAACATGCATTTCAAAATATAGTGCTTAAATGGATTCATTCTTGCATTTGTGTGTACTATTAAAAAGGGTTATGGCATAAGTTTCTTAAATGGCGGAGGTATTTCATATTAGAAGTGTATATGGGCAGTTTATTTATTTTTTATTAGCTATAAAAACAACTTTGGGGTAGTCATAGCGTCTCTGCTTTATTTTCGTTTAGCTGTTAAGATGATGTTATTGTATTAAATATTTTAGTGAATCTTTGGTTAATCTGTGACCCTCTAAGTTTATCTAGTGAGAATTATGAAGATGCTTATTTTAAATAATGCGTTTGTTGAATGATCAAAAAATTGTTTATATTTTTGTTACATCTGTTTGAGTTCTTTAAGTAATGGTAATATTTATAAGATAAATATTTCCAAAAATAAGACTTTAATAAGCTCAGATCTTAAAAAATATTTAAAACATTGGTATAATCATCAGTGTCAAAAAACTTTTTTATGTTGTGAAATTTTAACGGTCTCTTTGTTAAATTAAAAAATTATAGGCTAAAAAGCAATTTTTACTTGCGCCACTTATATCTCTTGTGCCATTTGTATCTTTTGCGCCACTTATATCTCTTGCGCCATTTGTATCTCTTGTGCCATTTGTATCTTTTGCGCCACTTATATCTCTTGCGCCATTTGTATCTCTTGTGCCATTTGTATCTTTTGCGCAACTTATATCTCTTGCGCCATTCGTATCTATTGCGCAACTTATATCTCTTGCGCCACTTATATATCTTGCGCCATTTGTATCTATTGCGCAACTTATATCTCTTGCGCCACCTATATATCGTGCGCCATTTGTATCTATTGCGCAACTTATATCTCTTGCGCCACTTATATATCGTGCGCCATTTGTATCTATTGCGCAACTTATATCTCTTGCGCTATTTGTATTTCTTGCGCCATTTGTATCTATTACGCGAACTTATCTGTCTTGCGTCACTTATATCTCTTGCGCCATTTGTATCTATTACGCAACTTATCTGTCTTGCGTCACTTATATCTCTTGCGCCATTTGTATCTATTGCACCACTTATATATCTTGCGCCATTTGTATCTATTGCGCAACTTATATCTCTTGCGCCACTTATATATCTTGCGCCATTTGTATCTATTGCGCAACATATATCTCTTGCGCTATTTGTATTTCTTGCGCCATTTGTATCTATTGCGCAACTTATATCTCTTGCGCTATTTGTATTTCTTGCGCCATTTGTATCTATTACGCAACTTATCTGTCTTGCGTCACTTATATCTCTTGCGCCATTTGTATCTATTACGCAACTTATCTGTCTTGCGTCACTTATATATCTTGCGCCATTTGTATCTCTTGCGCCACTTATATTTCTTGCGCCATTTGTATCTATTGCGCAACTTATATCTCTTGCGTCACTTATATTTCTTGCGCCATTTGTATCTATTGCACAGCTTATATATCTTGCGCCATTTGTATATCTTGCGCTATTTGTATCTCTTGCGCCATTTGTATCTATTACGCAACTTATCTGTCTTGCGTCACTTATATTTCTTGCGCCATTTGTATCTATTGCACAGCTTATATATCTTGCGCCATTTGTATCTATTGCGCAACTTATATTTCTTGCGCCATTTGTATCTCTTGCGCCACTTATATTTCTTGCGCCATTTGTATCTATTGCGCAACTTATATCTCTTGCGTCACTTATATTTCTTGCGCCATTTGTATCTATTGCACAGCTTATATATCTTGCGCCATTTGTATCTCTTGCGCCATTTGTATCTATTACGCAACATATCTGTCTTGCGTCACTTATATATCTTGCGCCATTTGTATCTATTACGCAACTTATCTGTCTTGCGTCACTTATATATCTTGCGCCATTTGTATCTATTGCGCAACTTATATTTCTTGCGCCATTTGTATCTCTTGCGCCACTTATATCTCTTGCGCCATTTGTATCTATTGCGCCACTTATATTTCTTGCGCCATTTGTATCTATTGCGCAACTTATATCACTTGCGTCACTTATATTTCTTGCGCCATTTGTACCTATTGCACAGCTTATATATCTTGCGCCATTTGTATCTATTGCGCAACTTATATTTCTTGAGCCATTTGTATATCTTGCGCCATTTGTATATCTTGCGCTATTTGTATCTCTTGCGTCACTTATATTTCTTGCGCCATTTGTATCTATTGCACAGCTTATATATCTTGCGCCATTTGTATCTATTGCGCCATTTGTATATCTTGCGCCATTTGTATATCTTGCGCTATTTGTATATCTTGCGCTATTTGTATCTCTTGCGCCATTTGTATCTATTACGCAACTTATCTGTCTTGCGTCACTTATATATCTTGCGCCATTTGTATCTATTGCGCAACTTATATTTCTTGCGCCATTTGTATCTATTGCGCAACTTATATTTCTTGCGCCATTTGTATCTATTGCGCAACTTATATCACTTGCGTCACTTATATTTCTTGCGCCATTTGTATCTATTGCACAGCTTATATATCTTGCGCCATTTGTATCTATTGCGCAACTTATATTTCTTGCGTCACTTATATTTCTTGTGCCATTTGTATCTCTTGCGCAACTTATATTTCTTGCGCCATTTTTATCTGTTGCGCCATTTGTATTTCTTTCCCCACTTATATCTCTTGCGAAACTAATATCTCTAACGCAACTAATATCTCTTACGCAACTAATATCTCTTACGCAACTTATCTGAATTGACAAAAAACACTAGTTTTAACATTCTCAAAAAACGCACTTTTTCTTAGAGTTATTACAAATTGAAATTTTTTCGACGTTATATCTTAGCTACTACCCCAAGCTCTTAGAAAATTAAGTTTTTTTGCTTAAAAAAAGAAAATATTAACGCATTTGTAATTATAGGACTACGAATAATTGGGTGACTTATTTTACAGAATGATGTGATGACTCTAATCAAGTTTCGTAGGCGCTGTATGTATGTGTGTTTGTATGATAAGGTACAATTTTTTTAGAAGAAAATGTATACGATGTTTTTTATAGTATGGAACAACATCAAATACTACGTATTATCTACTATATGGACTGCTTATTTACTAAAAGTTTTTGCTAATTTGTAGTTTAGAGTTAATGCCTGTAATACTACATGATACGTTTTAGAGAGCAAATGAATTTACGAGAAAACTAATGGACACGGAGTGATATTTTTTAACTCCTATAATTATTATATTTTTACTGCATATCTTCTGCCTAGTAATATTAAATCTGTCATATACCAAAAATTAATATTGCTATAAATATTATTACATATTTGATTATATTCGAGATATTCCCATTATGTGATTATTGGCAGTATTTTGTGCTATATAAACAAAAGAAACTGGCGCTCAATACAAAGCCATTACTTTACCAAATATTGATTTTCTGTTTTGTTTTGGTGGAATTTTACTTATTATGTTTTTCTTATTTTGAAGCTACTAATATCAATATCCTATCGTTATTATTGACTTTTTATTTATAGAAATCACCTTGCAAAGACACAATTCATTCTGGCAACGCAGTCTAAAAGTTTGTTAAGTCAGACTATCACTATTTTGTTACTCATTTAGAATTAATAGATATTGGATAAGTATAAAGCATGGTCTAGAATACAGCTTATAGCACTAAAAATACAATTGCGGGTTACTACTACGTTCTTACTTAGTAGTGAGTAAATAATTCACCATTATATCTTATTTTATTGACATACGAATTTCTCTTTACAGTTGCTATGGTCGCCTATTGTTTAATCCAAATGAATCATTATACCACAAGCTCTCTAATTACTTTATTTCAAATATGTACGACTAAAAGTAGAGAATATGAATTTGATGTCGTAACAAACGAACTGTCTTATTAAGTTGTTGCTATACCATCGAAAGGTCTTTTCTATTAATTTAGAATACGACTAATTTCGAAATTATTTTTGTTCCTTACTTTGCAAAGATCGCTATTATACCTTTTAAAAAGACATTGGTTCTTCTCAATTGATTCTTGGCTATCGTTAAGTATATACGTAGTAATTTACTTAAATATATACGCAGTAATTTGCTTAAATATATACGCAGTAATTTGCTTTAATATATACGTGATTATTTACTTAAATATATACGTAGAAATTTGCTTAAATATATGTGTAGTAATTTACTCAGATATATACGTAGTCATTTACTTAGATATATACGTGATAATTTATTTAAATATATACGTAGTAATTTCCTTAAATATATACGTAGTAATTTACTCAAATATATACGTAGTAATATACTTAGATATATACGTGATAATTTATTTAAATATATACATAGTAATTTACTTAAATATATAAGTAGTAATTTCCTTAAATATATACGTAGTGATTTACTTAAATATACACATGGTATAATAGCGATAGCTGAATCATCAACCGTTTAATGCGAGAGTGATTTGTAGAACTTTTAAATTTTATTAGAAATCAGGAAAGTATGCTAGATACCGTTAGGTATCATCATATCTACTAGCTTTACCCATTAAAGGGCATGCGTTATTTTAAAGTGCATAGTTACCCTCTCTTGTCAAGGGCATGTATCCTGAAGAGATTTCGACATTTCTAGTAAGCATTTTTTATATAGCGCATATTGTATAATATACACACTTTATGCAGTCGCTCTGTACTGTACAAAACTCAAATTTCGTCTCTACTAGAATTCTATGTTTTCAGAATTGTGAATGCTTAAATATCATATTCATTATTTTAAGAATTTTTGATGATTAATAAATTTCCGCCACCTTCTTTTTTATTTAAAATTAAGTGTAACAAAGCCCACTGTATACAAAAGTCTAACGTTATGTCGTTGCCGACAGAAGTAGTATAGTTACTGTTAAATTTTGTAGTAATGACAGTGTCTATTAAACGAACTTTAAGCACAACTAGTTGGGTTGTGATTCCTATTGACTACTAGAAGTTTTTTGAACAATCGTTTTAAATACTACATTCTCTTGATGCATCGAGCTTTATGGATTCAGGACGCCGCCAGAAACTCTTCTGGCTTTTTATTATGCGTATAACTACTTTATTCTCTTAGAAATTTGTTAGAGTTGAATTTTCGAAATTGAAACTTTAAAACTGTCAAGTGTTTTTACTAAACTAGACTTTATTCCACAATTAATACAGCCAAGGTAGGATTTTCCAATAATTATTTATCCCATTTAGTTTTGTAATTTAATTTAAAATTTGAAATGATATAAAAAACCAAAACAGCCTTTTCCTGGTCACACAGGAGTAAAGATGAGTCATGATTTATTGTTAAGAGAACTAAAGCTATAAGCGTTACAGTGGATATGTAATGATTTGTTTTTTGATAGCTATAGCATGTAAATTCATTGTATATAACAGTATTATATGTATCCATTACAATAAGATAAGGTAAATTAATTCTTAGTGTATATTTTGACATTCTCCATGTATGATAATGATATAGAATATGGCTGGAAAAATATTTTGACTATTTACCCCTTTATTAATAGTAACCACCTCAAGAAGTGGTTATCAATTTGTATAATTGAACTTTTTTTAGTTACGAGGTTAAACCCCTGGAGCAGCTCATTTAGCGGTGAAGTTCAAGTTGGTCAGCCTTGCTTCATTAAACACTGTAGGCACCGCAGCAGAGTTTTTTGGAACATAATTTTGCCACACATAAGCTCTGACTTATTATTCTGCGGTAGTGTGGGAATTTAAACCACTAAAAATCATGTAATGGGGCGACCACCACCCCTACCCTATCCATCTATTGGACGTTGGATCTATGTGAATCAACTCAACAGAGGCAGGAATTTACTCCCAGTGCATCAGCTCTCGATTTTACTCTCCCACTATCCGCATGTACTATAATTTTTTATAGAAACATGCAATTACCATAATGTTCCTACTAACTTTGGGTTAAGGAATACAATACTATGGAAAAAATGGGCGGCACCGGGACTCGAACCCGTGACCTCGGGATCAGCGAGCTAAGCCATCTGTCCGCTTTTTATAATTGAATGTTAATAGTTTCTATGGATACTGTTTATAAAAATATCACTGAGTTAAGTGCTGCCTATAAAGCATATTAATGTAATATTGCATTATAGCTCTAAAAACCACAATTCTAAGCTCACGTATCAATCAGATCTGTTTTCACGCATTTTCTTATATTTTTTATGATGTAGTAATAGTCTATTAGCAATTCAAATCAACAGTAGCAAGGAAACGTCTAAATGAGTGTTCATTCAATAAAGCTGTAAAATTATCATTCACCTTAATGAGATTTAATTCCTTTAAATGAAAACTTTGCAAATAATAGTGAGGAAATGAACAGTAGATTTATAAATTAAAGGTTGAGTTAAATCTTTCAGAAATCATATAGAATAAGTAGAACTTTGAAAAATGATTTATATGTATCTAGCAGTAGTGTTCTTTTAACAATTACAAAAGAATTTCATTGAATAAATTCCTAAAATTTGAACAGTGTGGCATATTGAGTCATATTTCTAGCTTTAGACCAGAAAAAAATTATAAGAGGGACACACACCTAAAAGATTTCCTAATCATAGCTTATAATTTTATAAAGCATTTTCTTATTTAGTATTACATGAAATTAGTCTATTACACCATATATACATACATATACACTATGTCGAAAAGCGTGCCTTAAATTATCATTACAGTATAAAAATTATATACATTAAACACCATCTGATCTTAGTCCCGTCATCTTAAGTTATCCAACTCTTCAAAATAGTCAAATAACATTTGTTATTGAAAAGATTATCTCTATCAACATTATATAAGAACTGAAAAAATATATTGTTTTATGAATCTCTAGACTAACTAGTGTCATATTATTTATTATTTTTTTAATCAAAATTCCCTCAAAGAATATAATTATGATTAATTATTTTGTCTATATAGTTTACAGATATTTACAATATGTATGCTAAATAGAGTATTCTCTATTTAAGTTTTCCTTCATAAGTCATATTTATAAAAATGTGTATCTTATAGGTTCTTTTTATACCACAAATAGTAAAAGTCAGCTCATATTACTACCCATTTCGATGTAACGATTAATTATAGTTTGATAATATCCCTGGAAATGCTCTCTATGAAAGAACTAGAAATTTTATACGATCTATTATAGCTTGTATCAATACTCTTGTACATAACAACAAAAAAGTCACCGGTGTTAGTAAGAATAATGCAAATATATCTCTATCAAATGAAATAAAATTAGCATCTATGATATATGTGGATAATAATGTTGACAACTATTACAATATACTACCTATTTGGAACATACCGTTAGGAATTTGTATTGGACCCAAAGATATATGTAAGTCTTTTATTAAATTTGAATCTACAACTTCAGACGTTGCTAACGAATTAACTAAAGACAGCGATAATATATTATTGTCGACAATCGATTCTCATAGTAACACAAATCATAGAAAAAGATATATAAACGATAACATAGAGCTTTTATAGAATATTTTATTATTTATGTGTTTTTATTGGCTTTATGAGTTGAAATTAAATACTAGTTACTAAGGAATACTACTATAGTTATAAAATCATTTTTTGACTATAATACAGATCTGATTGCTGCAACATTGAAATGTCAGAGAATTTAGCAACTGAAAGCCCTTTAAAATTAAATAAAGTTTTATACATTGGAGCTGGTTATGTTGGATCATCAAATGCAATAGTCACTGCACATAAATGTGAATCATTAAAAGTAGTTTGCTTTGATGAAAATAAGGAACTGATAGAACGTTGGAACTCAACAAGTGAAAATAAGTCAATTCCAATATATTCAGTAGTTTTGTTTTATTCTATTGATTATATTGGTGTTAATTTTTTTTTGAGGAAAAACTTACAGATTTATTCCATAAAGTACATAAAGTAAATCTTACATTTAGCTCCAACTTTGAAGAATCTATCGAAAATACTGATATTATATTCATTTGTGTAAGTATTAGCTATTGTATTACATAATAAATTCATAATAATTTTATAGATTAATTTACCGGAAATTATTGCAGATGAATCAATTGTATATAATACTAATTTTTGTAAATAGATACAGTGTATTTCATAAAAATAATTTTTATAGTATATAAGGTAGTCGAAAGGATTTTTATTTAATGATTCTTTAGGATAATATTATATTTGTTACATCGTGAAAATTTCAATAAATTTAGTTTTTTATGATATATTTAAAATATTATTTGCACTAAGTGTATTGTATATAGTTTTTAAATAATTAATTCTTTTAATAGTTGATATGATACAATCTACTTTTTTTTAAGAATTCGAGATTTTTAGAGGGAACAAAAATTTTTTTTCAATTTTAAGGGACGAATATGAGTTTTATACAAATATGAGTATTCAAAGAGAATCCTCCTATCATTATTATGGATAGCTTAGATTTCTCTAAATAAACGATTCCTGCAAGGTTTGGTTTATATCAAGTCTTTTTTTCATGTGTCACTTGACCAAATTAGTCCACTACTTTACATATAAAAGCTCTATATTTCGATTCATTCTAGCATCAACATAGAAAGCCACTTAAATAGAAAATTTTACATAAAAGATAGATAGACTAAAATTAACTCATGACAAGAATGTATGTAATATATAATTTACTATATAGTTATTAGGATACAGTAGGGTCTCTACTGATTTTAGATTGAACATTAAGAATCATCACTTTTAATTAATATGAAAATAACCCCCTCAAAGTATGAATAGCGCCTTGTGTGATCTGTAAATGTTAACAACAACTCCATCTATCATTCATTATAAAAATTTAGATATTATAGTAGAATCATTAAAAAATATTAAATTATTAACTTTAGATTTGTAATATTTTTTCATATGAGATATGGAACATAAAAAATTCCTATTAGCAACATAAATCAATTTGCTGTAAATAAAGTTTTTAAAAAATTTTGAACAAGGAAAACAATATATTGTCGATATGAGATGTAAATGAGATTTTAGATTGCTGTTATTTAAAATTTATACTTATAGTATTCCATATTATTTATTTTCATCTGAGAAAAAATATATTTTGTAGATATTTTGTATGTGAAATTCCTCATTCTTTACTTTTTATTTACAAGGTAAATAAGAAAGCGCAGAGTATTGGGCTATGATGCTCAAGTTTGTAAGACATGCTTAATTTAACGCTAGAAGCACTGCAGTAGAATTAATCATCATATTTTGCACTGAGTGCACCATCAAACGATTCCCCTATCCCAATACCAGCATGGTCTGTAATTTATCATAAAAACCCATAATCACAATAGTGATTATTACAAATGTCTGATTGAGGATCATACAGTAGCAGTAAGGATGATCGTCAACGGGTCTTAAACTAGTACACTAAAGGCTGGCAATCAGCAACCAATACAACTAAACCATCTGTCTGCTGCGTTAAAAAATTTGTATGTTTTTCACGAATAAATTTTACTTATACTACAGAGGCAAGCTTTATCATAATATTATCTTAATTTTTAATAATCACCTATTAACATTCACAAATACAGCTAAATATTGGAAAATATTGTTGTCCTATAAACCAAGAAGCATATTTTATGATAAATATGGCTTTCAAATTTGTAATAAAAAGGTCGTATAAAGTATATAAACGATTAATAATTGTTTTATAATATTTGACTCTTTACTCTGTATGCCAATATTAACTCTATATTTTAAATAAAGTAGTAAAGCTTATGGCATATCATATTGATCTGTAAAGTTTACGATTATCAGAATTGCTTCATTAAACGCTGTAGACATGGAATCGGAGTTAATCGTCATAATTTACTCACACACTAGCTCTAACTTATTATTGTGCGATAGCTTGGGAGTTTAACCTGTTAAACATCCAGATTTTCATTCGACCACCACCTTTACTCTATCAATCTATTGGAAGCTGGCTTTATGGGAATCACCCCAACAGAAGCAGGAATTTACTCTCAGTGCATAGGCACTCGATTTTACACTTGCACCACCAACATAGTCTATATGTTATTACAGAACTGTAAAATTGCTACATTTTTTCTATTAACTCAGATTAAGGTGTACAAGAGATCATCATGACTTGGTGGAAACGGATCTCGAACTTTTTTTAGTTACGAGGTTAAACCCTGGCGCAGCTTATTGGGCTGTGAAGTTCAAGTTGGTCACACTTGCTTCATTAAGCGCTGTAGGCACCGCAGCGGAGTTTTTTACACCATATTCCAACCACACGACATCACACACCGGCTCGACTTATTATTCTGCGGTAGTGTGGGAATTTAACCCACTAAACATCCTCGTTTTGGGGCGACCACCACCCCTACCCTATCCATTTCTCGGACGTTGGCTCTATGGGAATCACCTCAATAGAGGCAGGAATTTACTATCGTACCCTAGTGCATCAGTACTCGATTTCGCCCTCCCATCAGGCTTCCTCCCACTACCAGCATGTACTATAATTTTTTTTTATAGAAACATGCAATTACCATAGTGTTCCTACTAACTTCGGATTAAGGGATACGATAGACCGGAAACAGTGGGCAGCACCGGGATTCGAACTCATGACCTCGGGGTCGTGAGTTCGAAGCCTATACCACTAAGCCATCTGTCCGCTTACGGATCTCGAACTCATGTTCACGACGATGGCCTTTACCTCTAAGACGTCTTCCCGCAAAATTTACTCTATCACAAATTTTTTGGTTGTTAACACCACAAAAACTACGCGTATTTTCTATATATAATTCAATTACACGAGATAAGCAAGCCGAGAGAAAATTATATTAATAATTAAAGTTATTTGAGCATAAAATTGTATCAACTCTTCTCAAGCTACTTCCTCATTAACCAATGTATTTAAAAATCTTAAAGATATTACAAATTACTGTCAAAGTCATAAAATATTGATGGGTGCTAGATTAAAATTATAGAAAAGTAATTTTGAGCTAATTTTATGTTAAATTAGTAATACTACATGCAATCTACTGCATATGCTACATTGGATAGTTGAATTCAAATAGGACTAATTTATTAGGTTGTGAAGAAATATCTTATAGTTTTGATAGACATTTATAAACAAATAGGTGCTAAATTAAAGGCTATGAATATATTTTCTCAAAAATTAGAGAACATATCGTCTATTATACTCGAAATGATACAGTACAATATTAGACTTGAATTATAGAAGTGCTGCGACACAAAAATAACTATACAATTTTTTATATGAAGAGAAGTTGAGATTTATTCACTAAAACAATAGAAAGTATTGTATTTTATGAGAAAATATTCTTCTTAAAATTCATATAGTTGCACTATATGAATATTTTTTAATTTCTAGTTGAGTAATAAATAAATTTGTATATTATCTTTTTCGTGATAAATCCATAAAATAGGTATATTTTAATACACAAATAAAATCTATACACTTTAAGTACTATATTATAATAAATGAAGCCACTGTTTAACGTTGTTTAGAATAATATAAATAATAATATAAATGGTAAACATTTTCCTACTTTACTAATTGGAAGTATTTTATAGGAACTAATGAATACAAATGATGTAGTGATCGGTCTAAATTATTAATATTCAGATGTTTAATGTGTCCCATTAAAAAAGAAATTCATGTAGTAATTCGAAGTACTATGCCTATAGGAGGTTGTCAAAGGTATATATATACCTAAATTTTTTATCGCCTTCAATAGAATTGTTGTTCTGATAAAACATGTAATATTACATATTTTTAATAAATATTTAGGGTATCAAAATGTTTTGATGGAACAGTCGAGGAAGAATTACCAGCTTTAGATGTCAATATACTCAAATTCTAATATGCTCTTAAATTTACCAGAAATGACTACTTTTTTAGATAATTTACAATCCAGATTTTTCAGTTCAAGATGCTACAATAGAATCTGTCTTAAATCCGGATAGAGTTGTTATTGGTTAATCTAAAAAAATTTTTGATACGATAATGACAGTAATGTTACTTTTATAGGAAGGAATAAATTGTGTCAAAGAGTCTTGAAGCGCTTACTGTCTTCTATGAAAGATACATAAAATATTCTAATCCTATATATGTTATGTCAATGGAGTCTGCTGAAATAACGAAACTTGTATACATTATTTGAAGAACTATTGAGCTGCAGTTGTATGTAAAAAAATACATAAAGTTTGAAATGCATAATCTAGCCTATTAAGTACGTAATATATAAGGTATTTGAAATGAAATTTGCTGTAAATTATCCATTGGATTTATTTATTCTTTTTGCATCACGTAAATAACTTTATAACTTTTGATGAACATTGTTACACCTTTTGAGAAAGTTGAATTATCGAGTGTTTTATTCTTTTTAATAGATAAAAATCTATTATTATAGTTTATTTACAATGTAGACCATATTAATTTAATGCCAGACTATTTTACCAAGTAATATTAATATTGGTATAAGGCGGAGTTATACTACTGTCAATTATCTGAAAATATCATTTAAAATTTGCATATATTGTGCAATAATTTGAGTGTTCTTTACATTAAACATCCCCTAATGCAATCTCATGCCATAAACTATGTATTAACTTGGTATAAAATAACTCTGTAAGAATCACTTTAACGTAGAAAAATATCTCTTCATTATCTAGTTCAAAAGCAAGCCATATTTAGTTAATCTATTTATTTATATTAATTTAATATATGCGAGGTGCAAAATAAGGGATGCATTATGGCCAGACTCATATCAAAAGATGTATTGACGCTGACCAATACCACATAGTCATCTGCCCGGTGGTGATAATTTTCGTATAATATAAATATCAGGAGCAGACAACTTTAAAAGCCTGTCAAGTAATATTCTTAGTATCCATTTATACTCAATGAGGTATTAGTACCATTTGTAATAAGCTGTCCCTAAAGTTTGAGTTTTTAATAAAAGTTAATTTTGGATTGGAATCTATCAACTACCTCCCATAAAAAAATAAATGCATTTAAAAGTCGAAAAATATTTTTTCTATTTATTGCTTAGGTTTTAAAAATTATGAAAAATTAAATAAACCTGACCGTTTATTTAATATAACGGACTATCGATTCAGCACTATAGGATATAATATATGCGAAATTTATTATAAAACAGATACAAAGAGAAATCACCAAAAATCCTTGGGAAGACACAAAGTAGACTTTATGTTACTTAGTAGCTTATGAATGACTACGACACATTCCTTAAACTACGAAGCTTAAGTATACATTACTGTAATCAAATCGAAACAAATCAAATCAAATAATTATGGATATAAATAATATATTAAAGAGTAATCTTAAATATATTATTCTGCTTTGACTAATATGTAATTTAATGCATATTTAAAAAAATTCTAATAGACCTAATTTAATATCTTATATCAATAAGTCACCATATTCTATTAATTATGAAATGACTTTTAAGAATAATTTAATTTTTGATACAATGTTCATCTTTTGACACTAACTTCAGGAAGTAGTTTTTTATATAATACTTTAAGTCTACGTTATCTTTATCGAACAATACTTTAAGTCTACGTTATCTTTATCGAACATAATTCCTATATAGTTTTTTTGATTTTTCTGTTGTACAGTGGAGGATTTTAAATTTAAATTGTAATTTCCAATTTTTAATTTGCCCTATCTTAAAGAATCTAAGATACTTTTATATTTCTGTAATATATATTTATGAATGTTATATAATGAGAAAATAGCATATTTTGTAATCTAATACACCAGATTGCAAAGTATCTATTCAATATTATACTTTACTATCGTTTTAAGTCTATTTACAATCTCTATTATATAACGAGCTACTCAATCAGTTAATGTATACATATATTAACTGATTGAGCAACTAATATAAAAAGACTAAGCGAATTATGAGACAACTTTATACATAAAATACGACATTAAAAGAAATTAGTGCAAAACTATGATCCCTCTCAATTGATGGACTTTCAACACTGATCGCAAATCACTGAATTCTAGAACATTGATATCCACTTATTTTCTGATTATTAAGCATTAGAAAATTTATATCATTCATTTCATTTATAAAGAGACTATTTATATCTTACTTTTTTGACGCTCCCAATGGATTAGTCATTTCTATTAAAGGATTTGCTTTAGAATCATTTAATAGACTGTTTCTCAGGTTACTAGTATAATAAGGAATTTTCCTTTGAAATAAAAATATATAGTGATGCTTTTTTATGAGCTAATATAGATGATGACTACGTAGTTACTGCTAATTATAATAGAAAATATATGTCTGCAGCTCACAATGTCACTACATATTTTTGTAATAATTTTAGCATCAAATGCATTTTTAGCCCAACGTGTGTCTTCCATTAATAGTCTGACGATTTTATGCGACGTTGTGGATGCAGATATTAGAGAAATTAGGAAAGCATTGGAATCTGACAAAAGAATAGGGAATGGCTATCTTAATACTGGAATAGGTTATTAAAATGAATATCATCTGTTGATAATCTTTTTTTAAATTAGGTTTGTGGAAGTTGTCTCAAAAATAGTGTAGATCTGTTGTCGGCTTCTTTTGCAAAATTAGATCTACACGATCATTTTATTTATTGGTTTTATACAAACCTCATTAATCGATTTCAACACAGATATTTTTTCGATGTTTTAAGAAAAGAGATCTTTGGTGCAGAGTGCAATGATATGAACGATTGTATTATATAGTTGTATGCCTCACTTTTAAGCTGATACTCATGATATAAGGTAAATTTTAAAATTAAATAGATGCAAAAAATGACATTCTTTAGACGATCGAAAAGCTTTGAAATAATAAGTGCACTTATACTGTATGGTGCTCAAGATATAAGAATATATGATCCTTTTGTTTCCCTGAATAAATCCACCTTTGTAAACAACATGAAAAACTTCAATTTAGTCATGTTTTAAAAAAATGGAATAGACTTAAATATGACAACATGCCCCAAGAACGCATACTACGTATCTATACTTAAAAGAAAGTTAATTATAATAGTACTAATTTTGTGGTGATAAAATATCAATTTTGTGATGATAAAATATCAATTTAAGCGGGAATATATTATTCTCACTAAAATTCAGATTTATAGATAGAATTCGACTAAAACCTTCTGTAGATAATAAATATTGCTTTTACTAGTCCTATGGATTATAATATTATTCTAATAAGAATTAGACTAACATTTTTGCTTAATAACGTCAACAGTAAATCTATGTCAAAAATTAGTTAATTTTATCTACATTATAAACATAAGTTATCTAAATTGTACGACTACTAATCGATCAATCGATCAATCGATCAGTAGATCAGTAGATTTTTGGGATTTTAAAAATCTTTTTACGATAAACTTTAAATAAGAAAAATCAATAGTTTATGTACTTCAACGATGTTTATAATACATACTGTAGTCTTAAATTTTTATTACTTCCACATTGTTATAATTTTACTCATATGAAATTTTAAAAGAGGAGAATTACGTAGTCCATATGATTGATTAAAAGTCTCTCTTCATACCACCAAAATATTTTTTTATTGTTGAATTTAACAAAGCGAGAGAAAAGAGTTTGGTAATCTCAGCTATCTGTAACAAATGATAGATTATGCTTGTGGTATAAAAATGTCTGACGATAGAACATTGTTGATCTTATATCAATGTGACTTATTTAAAATACTTACTTCTTTCAATTTTCCCGATAAATAAGGATTTCTAATACTTAATTTTAAACTTGTACCAAATTATTATAGTTAGGTTATTTAATTTTTACATGATGATTTGTGGGCTAAACTATAAAATTATTGTTGATTAATGATCATATATAATATAAACATAAAAATTTACCAAAGTTTCTGGAATTAATTTTAGAAACATAATTTTAAATTCCATCGTAAAAAAATAAAGTAATTCAGGCTTTCTCATAAAAACAAAAGGAAGGGATATCTATATAATCAGTGATTGTGGTAGATGATCATTTATAGATAACAAAAGTATTTGCACATAGACCAGTTTAACATACATAAATGATAAACTTTAGAATTTACTGGTATAGTTGTTTAAAATATATTTTCTCAATCAACTATTCAAAGTATGAATTTTTTTCCAATTTTTAATAATCGCCATTTTCTAACATCAAAAATGAATTTTTATTACTGCTTTTTATATTAATAAAACTATTTTATATGAAGTTGTATATCCCACACGATCTCATAAATTCTATCATTTAATAGTTGTATATCCTTCATAATGACCTGGATGTTTTCAAATTAAAAATATATTTTAATAACTAAAATATAATATAAATTGTGTAACAGTGATTAAGAGTTTAAAGGTGCATTTATTGATCAAATAAAGATATAATTAAATATCAGAGAAATTATGACTTGAAGCAATACTATATACATAAATATCACTTTCAAATTCAAGGCTGCTTTCATGAATTAATTCTCGTTATCATCTGTTTAATTTAACATGATATGACCAGCATAATAATTGCGCAATTGCGCCGTGCGTGAAATTATTTTATAAATTAAATTATGCTTTTCATACGAAGAAAAACGGTATGACAGCGAAGTCATCCGTTGATTGACGAAATAATAAAATTTGTAGGGGCGTTAATAAAAATTACTTTTTCATTTATCAAAAGGTAAAAAAAAATTATATATATATATCATACTTTTAGAACTATTTTCGTTTGGTTATAAAATGAAAGAAACATCCCACGATTTCTTTCAGAGTAAGATGTCCTCCTTTCAGACGTCTTATCACAAGCATTACTTATTACTCAGAATGTGTATAGGAAAGTGTTATTTAAGATTCTTACTATAATACAATTTGTAAAAATTTCTTGCTTATGAATTGAAAATTGATGCTCAATTATAGAGTTGTACTTTTTTACTAGAAATATGCCATAAGCAGTACTATATGGTCATGCGCCTAAATGTTTTTTATACAAACTCATAAAGAATCGTACTTATTGTTGCGCGATAAATAGCTTCTTGACTTCAGTTAGGATACTTGTTTTGAGAGATTTAAATACAATGGTTCCATAATGCATTTTCTCGGAAATAATTATAATAAAAGATCTTATGTAGCGTACAAGGTCAAATTTAGACATCAAAGACATTGTATTATTTGTTATTTTTGCGAAATATTGTTGCTAACTCCTCATTTATTAGATTAATTAACAAATTAAAATTCCGTATCATAGTTAAATAATAAGAATCGATCTCACTGAGATATATTATCGCAATAAAATATTTCACTGTTTACAGCTGACTATAAAATAGGAAATTACTTTAAAAAGAAGTATTTCTAGCTCACCATAAATTTTTCTACAACGTCTTTAAAAATATATTATCTTCATATTTGCCTACAGATTTAGACAAAGTAGTAAGTATCAATACTGTGTGCCCATACGAAGTTGTCACTAATGCAAAATACCTTATTATATGTACAGAATGGAATGACTTTCGTGTATGAATCTGATTGAACTATAATAGTGCATTATGATTCTAAAAATTAAGTTCATTTATTTAGATTTTAAATTATAACATGATATTCAAATTAATGAGTGAGAACCCTGTTATTTTTGATGGCCGTGAATTACTTAAAAAGGAGAAAATGATTGACATTGGCTTCAAATATTTTGCCCTCGGAATTAATAACAAATAGTTAGTTATGTGTATTTTTTGGGTGATGTTTTTTTTGGCGCCAGCTTTTATAAACTACGTTAGACCACTAATATACACAAAAAATAAAATTTAAATTTTATAGTTCATATAACTAAACGTAACAATTGTTTGTAAGATAAACAATTCAACTGTCTTAAGAAGCAGGAATTATAATATTTACTCATATTTAAAGGTCCCGTGATATTTGTTTGTTATTTTAACATTTATATGTGGGCATATACCAATTAGTTACACTTTGAAATGCCTTACAATGGGATTTTGTATTTTTTGTTATTCTTTCAATGGCTGGTAATAATACACTAACCAAGTAATGCCGAATATCAATACAAAATTGTTTAGATCGTTGACAATCTTTATCACTGCCCCATATAATCATTTGATAAATATTATTTGTTACCATCTGACACACCAAATATTCACTATCTGCCTTTGATAACAAGTCAGTTTCATTGTGACTGTATACATAACGAAAGTACGGTATTATTGTAAGGGTTTTTCCATATTTGTCTTTAATTTGGTTTTTTATACGTATAGATTCCTTGAATTACAGCTTTTATATTTTTTAATCTTGCAATATCATTATATTTGTATAGATATAAGGAGGGAAATAAAGTATCTACTATTCTGTACATCCAAAATAGCTGGTTATTCCATTTTTGGGATTTGTTGCTACATTTTTCCATGTTTTCCCCTAAATGAGTCGTATGCCTGTAACAATGAGGGAATCCATATAATCCCCATAAGACATTGTGTCTTAATCTTTTACAGTAGGATAATGTTTCCTGAATAAATTTTTTCGAAAATATCTCATAAATTTCTTTCATATATTGACTAGTGTATCCATGTTTTAGTGTTATATTTGTGTGATTAGAAGTATTCATATTTTCTTTATACCAATCCATGGATGCCTCTCTTATTGCTTTACCCATTTGACCAAAATTCATTTCCAGTATAGGATTCCATGATTCCCAATCTAATATTGCTAGACTGGAACTATTATCATTAGGTATAGCTTCTTTATTTGATCATATATAATTGTGAGATGTTCATTCAATGATACATTCTGAGGTATACCTCCATTGATACTTTTGTACTCATTATCTTTGTGACTGTACTCTAATCGGGGATAAACACCAAAGTTTTCATAAAATGTATGTATATAAGGTGAGTTCATTTGTTGAAATTTATGGTCAAACAACAAGCTTATACCATGGCGTGGCATTTTAAAACTTAAAATATCCACAACATATTTTTTTGTACATATATGGGACGGAACATTCCATATTATTGTAAAATTTTTCTTTAAACTAACACTGAAAATAACTGTAAAATATATACAAATATTGAGTAATATTTTGTATGTTAGTATCATAGGACTTGATTATTATTAATTTCTCTTCTTCCTATTATTAAACTATATTCAATAAAGTCTATTCTCAAGTGGTAGTTTTGACACCAATCTTACACACTGAATTAATTATTGCTATCTAATTCAAATAGACTCATATTCTAACTATATGAGTGTAAATATAATCATTCAAAAAGTATAATAATATAAAGTGAGCTATCATATTTTAATTAAAATTAAGAAAGGTAATCAAAATATAGCCATGTAAGCATGATAATATAATAAAAATCAATTTCTAATATATTAAATAATTGAGTAAAAAATAATCTAGATTATTCTGTCCGCGCAGCTAACATCCCTAATTGAAATTTTTAGATTAAGGTTGCTCAAAATTAAGAAGCTATTTACGATCATTTATTTATATATATTTAAAAGAGGTGTTTTAGGTAGTTGGATGAATCATCGTCTCTAAATATGGTTGTGCCAATAAATATATTAAAACAAATGATAAAATTACTTTTTCTAGGCGTAATATTAAAATGGATAGTAAATCGTTTCAATATTAGCAATAATTGGGTGAGAGATGCAAGATAACATTACATTTGACTCATATCTATTTGTATGATTTGCGAAAAATTTAAATTTTGCTAAAAAACGTGATTATTCCATTATTTTCACTCACAGAGTAAAATATCTGATGCAACTGATTGTGCTGTTAAGCTCATTTTTGTCTAATTTACTTTACTGAAAGATATAGTTTTAAAAGAGTAGTAATAAATCGTAATTGACAGCTCTAATTACCTACTTATTAATTTGTGTCATAGTAGGAGCTTTACCAACCTACCATAGTCGTTTTGAGGCGACCATCACCTATATATTATACATTTCATAAACGTTAGCTATATGCAAATCATCTCAAATAGGTAGAAATTTTTGGAATCTAGTTGTATCTGCACTTGACTATAATCCTTCCACAACAAACATGAACTATACATTTTTATATAAGCATGTAATTACTTTAGTAATTCTACAAAATTTTGATTGGAACATGCAAAATTTTTATTATAACATGCAAAATATCGAATGTAATGATTGACAAAAGGGCTTGAACTGACAAGTGTACGATTGACGATCACTTACTTCATATTAGTAGTCTTCGGCGTCGTGACTAATCGGTTTTTTTAGTTACGAGGTTAAACCCCTGGTGCAGCTCATTTAGCGGTGAAGTTCAAGTTGGTCAGACTTGCTTCATTAAACGCTGTAGGCACTGCAGCGGAGTTCTTCGATCATATTCTAACGACACGACCATCTCCGACTTATTCTGGGGTAGTGTGGGAATTTAACCCACTAAAAAAAGCATCCTTGTTTTTGAGATAATAAGACCCCTATCCATCTATTGGACGTTGGATCTACGGGAATCACATCAACAGAAGCAGAAATTTACTATCGTACCCTAGTGCATGAGCACTCGATTTCTCCCTCCCATCAGGCTTCCTCCCACCACCAGCATATACTATAATTTTTTTATAGAAACATGCAATTACCATAGTGTTCCTACTAACTTCGGATTAAGGGATACGATAGACCGGAAACAGTGGGCGGAACCAAGATTCGAACTCGTGACCTTGGAGTCAGCGACCTAAGCCATCTGTCCGCTATTTGAATAATCGGTCTTCTGACGGAAATTGACGTTGATGTTACGTTAATAAATATAGAGTATAATTCAGTGATTATGAATTTTATAAATAATTAAAGATAAACTTGTTATTCTGAATATTTTAGATGAAAAATTTTTATACTTTTTTATACTTTATTGAAAAACGGAAAAGAGTGATGAAAATATTTTTAATTCTTATAACCTTAGCTTGATAAATACATGTAAAAATTTAATTAAAATTTCATAAAAAACAGTTTACTACTTATGTCAAATGAAACTAAGAATTCTACTACATTATTGCTGAGGCATAATTTTTTTGCTAAGTTTGCTACACCATATAGCATATCGCATATAGCATATAGGGAAATATCCGCTTACCGCATTACTAAAATGACCCCTTATTTGTAGACTTTACAGCATTCACAAAAAGGAAAACATAAATCGGTACAATAAATTTTGTATTTTTTCTTATTTTTTATACATGAAATTTATAAAGTACTTTACATCGGATTTGTGAGGAGGAGTGATTCAAGGTGAAATGAAACAATGATACTCACTACTAAAATGATTTATAGCCAACAATTATATATTAGTATAAGTAATCATGCCACTGTATGAATTAATATTGGCTTTGGACTCTAACTCATATAGCAAATAGGAAAACGAAGCTTTTAAATCAATGCCATCTAAAAAAGTATACTTCATTTTGTCGAACGACCTCATTCAAAGTATTTTTAACAAAAACTAAACTAATCTATTTTATTTATTATCTTAGGCAGCCTAATTCTTCTAAAAAATGAGGGTAAATATAATTTTATTTTCAAGAAAATTTTCAGCGGAAGACTCAGCTAATAGAAAAGTGTGGTCTTTGCAGAGATTAAATATTACAAATTAGTTAAAAATGTCTGTGATATTAATGCCGATTAATTTGAATTTTATTCTTTTTATTTCGTTAAATAGCTGTTAATCAAATTCAATGAATACGACAGTGCAAATTCATTCCTATTAATTTTTAATATAAATATTATAGTAACTAAATTTTAATGAAATTTTGTTTTATAAATCCTATCTAAAGACATTAATTTATTTCCCACTACCTTATAAAATTGCGATAAATTCTCTATAAAAAGCATTTAGTTCGTCCATATTCCTGACTATTATTCTAAATTTTTCATTCCTTATAGCATAAAAAGTATAAAATAAATCTATACTTAATAAATAGATTATCTGTCATAAATCTATCAAATAAAAGGGAAAACATTAATGTTTAAAAATAGCAATATATATATCAAAACTTGTAGATTTTTTTCCATAAAAGTGGCTTTCATTTAAGGTTATATAACACAGAAACTACAATATTAATAAAAAAAATACTTAATGAGTCTAATTATTTGTCCGAACACTATTTTCAATAGATGCGCACGCCGAAAACATTCAAGTGTGAAGTTTAGCACTGGTATTTATAAATACCATAAGAATGTAATAGATTCCGATACAATTTATTTCGACTTATAAAATTCACTATTAGATCAACATTATACTTTGATTATAAACGTATGTTATTGGAATTTTTTCTTGTTTTATAATTTTACGACTGTCAAAATACAAAAATATATTAATAAATATATATAATATAGTTGATTACTTTATTATTTATTGGTTAATACTCTATATGGTTCCTTTTTAGCATAAAATGAATTAAACCAAAAATTAAATTTGTTTGAAACGCTCGGTAAGAGTCGTGGCGATAATAAAGCCTTTAAAACTGAGAAATGTTATATATTCAAAAATTATAATAATTTTTTAATTAATTAGTATAAAATATTCATTATATAATATATTGAAGCTATATAGAAAGTCAGATAGTAGAATAAGTCAAATATTTATCATGGAGAATAATTAAAGATTCCATTCTAACATATTTCGAGATGTTTTTTTAAATAAAATTTAGTAAATTTCTAAAAAAAAAATCGAACAATACTTTGGAATTTTTTAAATTTATCATAAAGAAATTAAACGACAACAAACGAATCTATTAGTTTTATAGTGAATTCTTTTTCGAAATGTTATGCAATATTTTTATGTCAGTAAAATTACAAAAATAAAAAAGTATATTATTACACGTAAGTAATTCCTTTAGTTCGTTTTTAAGGCCACTCCCAATATCTCTCCGAATTAGAGCGATAACACAAACACATCCGATGAGCAACACTCTTAGACCTTATTTGAATACAGTAAGAGCTACACTTACAGCAGCATTGTGTCTTGAAGATTTTTCATCACAAGTTGTTGAAAGACATAACAAACCAGAAGTTGAAGTAGGCGCAAGTAAAGAAGTATTACTTACACCAGTTGTCGTTGCTAGAAATGAAAAAGAACGTGTTTTAATTGAAGGTTCTATCAATTCTGTAAGAATTAGCATTTGAGTGAAACAGTCGGATGAAATTGAACGTATTTTATGCAAAAAAATTCACTAATTTTATGTCTAGAAGAGCAGATAATTTCTATATTCTCGTCGTCGTAAACCTATTCAAGATTATGATATATGTTTCTTGATTTGCAATTTCCATGTTGAGAAAATGTTCAAGGAGAAACTAATTGATTTTGTTATTCACTTTATGGAAGAAATTGACAAGAAGAAATAAGTGAACAGAAAATCTCTCTCAATGCTAGAGCTAGAATATGTGCTGAAGAATTTGTTAAAAGTTTTTAAGCCCCATAAACTGCTTTTAGCATGATACTCATTTAACTAGTACAAACATTACAACCACGTCAAAAGAATATAACTTTGGTAATATATGTTTGAAAAAATTATTTTACATCTATTTTTATTATTTATTTTTAGTAATGATTGCTAAAATAAAATACTTTTTTTTCACTTGCCCCTATATTTATTCTTTAACATAAATTTTTATAAAATACTGTATGTATAATTTATTAAAATTTTTATAGTTTGTTAAAATTCTTAAATTAATGGTGAATTTAAAATATTTTTGTATAGTTTATAATGATGTTTTATCTGCGGTGAGTGTAGTAAACACGCTCATTTAATTCTAATAATGACTTAAGACGACATAGTTAGTTTATAATTTTATTTGGTTATGATTTTACTAGGAATTCACCAAATGAGTATTATGCTTTAAATATGTGGGGGCTAGTTTTACTATATCACTAACAAAAATGCCTATTCATGGATTCAAAATTGTATTTTTTATCCTACTAAAAGACCTACAGATATGACAATAACGATCTGTTGGCACATATAAATAAAATTGACTGATATATTTTGATCTATAGATAAAATCTATTAAGCGATTGACTCGATCATTGTCTAGATGAAATGGAAACTTGCAAAATAATATCAGAAATTATAGATATGTATTATTGAGCAATCAATCCTATATGGACGTTTTAATCAAATTTTTTAAAATAATATATAACCCATAAAATGTTGTTTATACAAATTCCCATTAAACAGATGGTATAATAATCTGGATAAATGGTAGTCAAGAATTCATCTTTCACCATTTCCATCTATTCCTTCATATCCCTTAATATATCTTTATAATCATCTTTATAATCTTTATATTGATAGGAATATTATAAAATTAAGGATGTGAAGAAGTTATGCACCATAATAAAATGCTAGATTTGAACAATTGAGATGGTAGAATGGGGCCAGGTGTTGATAAATTGATATATATCTGATTCTTTGAAGATATCTGTATATAGCTCTTTGTCTTTGAATAAAAAGTTTGAGGTGGCAGCAGCTGCAGAAAAGAAAATTTTAAATCATTTTAATTACCGCTAAGTATTATCAAGAGTTTGATGAGTAAAGCATTTATTACTGTTTATAATTTAATTCCGCTGGTGCTCCTTAAGTGTTTAATGAGTTAAGCTAGATCAAATAAATTGCACCAGGTAGTCAAAAAATCGGGAATTCAGGGGGTTGCCGTTGTAAACAAAAAGTTTCCTAGTGGGAAGAATTTTTATAACATTGATAAGTGTATCATTTATATATAAATGGGTGATGATTAAGAATCAAATCGAATTAAAAAAACTACACTAAGCGTTTAGTAGACAATGACTTAAAAATAATGTTAAGTCACAAAACTATATATCAGAATTATGATATTAATCGTTTCATATGAACCACCAGTAGACAATTAGATCGATAAAATCATTTATAGTTGAAAACAAATATTCATTTTTTCATATTTAAAGAAAATAGTGGGAATTTCTTTAAATTTGGAAGAGCAAAATGTTTAATTACTTTTTATATTTTATAAATATTTATGCTGTTAAAACATCTTAAATGAAATATCATATAATATGAGGTAATATAAATTGATGAATCGAGATTCTAGTTGTTTATATGGAAGATTAATAATAAAGATGAATTCTTGGGAAAGTCATAAACTCAAAAAATAACGCATTTATTGTCCCTATAGGTATAGGTATATAGGAGGTCTTATAGCTTTCTTTAAATGGTACACAGGTCAAATATCATATTATTCAATGGATTGCTTACTGGTGGATTAATATCGTCTTGTTTATTATGGATAGTGGCTTTACGTTTTTTTACACTTGCAACAATCACCTATTCTAAACTATCTTGAGAATTTTAGTTCACATAGTAAAACTAATTTAAAAAAATAAGATTTAAAGTAACATAGAAGGAATGTAAGATCATATATTTTTCAAGAAACTGCAGTATATTGGACATAAAGACAATGTTTGCTTCGCTGTATTTTAATCTTAGCCTAATGTGACTTCATTAAAATTATTATATCTTCAATAATTATGACGGTTTTAATTGTTGTAATATTGTATATTAGAGTAGGTTCATTCGCACAAATTATGAGTATGTTTTAATTGAATATCATTTAATCTTTCAAAATAAATTGTAGGCTATTTGATTTTCATGCAGACATGAATTCACTTGTTGATAAATTTTATCCATCAATAATGTCTATAATTATAGTATTAAGCAATTTAAAACAAGCATAAATTTTTATTTATATTAGTAGATCGCGAAAATTTTATAATATAGCGTCTTCGTCAATATTTATTAATAACCATCGTAATTACTCTGAAAGTATTCCTAATCATATCCTACACAACTCGTTCAAATTATTCTCCTCCCAACTATCTCAAGTGCTTCATATCTTTTAATTCTATTGTAGTTTGTAGTGTTGAGTTTTGAAGTAATTTCGTACTTTGGCGTCAGTGTAGAGTAAAATTCTGATTAATTAAGCGCGCGGATGCGATACTAGTGCTCATCGACTACTTTGCGGCTAGCTCGAGTCCAGGTATCGTCTACTGATCTCCTTATCTTAAAATTAGTTGGAACATTATGGTAAATCTGATGCTATAAAAAAATTATATATCCCGCTGCTAGTACGAGATTGAAATCGAATTGCTGATGCACTAACGTACGATAGTAAATTCCTGCTTCCATTGATTTGGTTCCCATAGAACCAGCGTCCAAGAAAAAGGAAGGGATATGTTTTTTGGTCGTCCAAAAACGAGGATTTTTAATAGCTTAAACTTCTACACTACTGCATAATAATAATCAGGGACCTGGTGACGTGTGAGTGTGAATTACGATTACTAGCTCCACTACGATTCCCAAGTGTTTAATAAAGCAAGTGTGACCAACTTAAACTTCACAGACCGATAAGCTCCGCCGATGGTTTTATATTGTTAACTAAAAAAACATATTTTGTGACATACCAAAACTTAAGGCAGTGAAAATCGGCATTTTATAGAAAATATTTAGTAAATTATACCAATAAGCTTTTTTAATGATAAAACCAAGATTTTCCATTATAAATATTCGCCACTTTATGTAATATGTAAGTTTAGCACATTGATTCCTAATATAGACTATAATCTTTAACAAAAATTAGTCAGTGTAAATTGTTCACAAATAATTGCTCCAATTGACAAGATTGGATAAACTGATTGTAAAGAAATTTAAAAATTTATCAATAAAATTTTGTTATGAAAAAGATTAGGTTAGTGGTGTTGACTATGCCCCCAATCAATAGAGTTAAGATCGACGCCTTCTTGAACCATTTCCCACAGAGGACTCATTTGTCGTAGACGATTAACTTCTTTTATAACACGGCCAACAATATAATCAATTTCCTCTTCGGTATTGTATATACTTATACCAAACCGAATACTTGAATGTGCAAGATCATCTTCTGCACCAATAGCCCTGAGAACGTACGAAGGTTCCAGAGATGCCGATGTACAAGCACTAAAAATAATTGTTAAAATGATGAAAGTAGAAAAATTACCTCCCAGATGATAGAGCTATATCTTTAAGAGCCATTAGTAGACTTTCACCCTCTACACATGAAAAACTAAAATTTACGCAACCAGGATAACCTCCATCAGGATTTTCATCTCCGTTACGAACAATATGAGTGACTCCATTAGTAATGCCAGTAACGAGTTTATCGCTCAAATGTTTAATCTTATCATAATTTTCCTATAAAAAAAATTTAATTTCAATAAACGAATTAAAATAAAAAAGACTTTCATATGAATTTTCGCTACACGTGCTGCTTCCCCAAAACCAACAACAAGTGGAACAGGCAGTGTACCACTACGAAGTCCACGTTCTTGACCACCACCATTTATTAATGGAACAAGTCGTATTCTTGGTTTACTACGAATATAAAGAGCACCGACACCTAAAAGTGAAATTAATAATTTTCACATTTATTTTTAAAAGAGTAATTATTTAAGATAACAATAAATGTTTTAAAAAATTATAATAAAATAACGAAATTGTAATAAATTTTAAATTCTCAGGTATTTAGCTGTTAATGCAAGTCACTCGTGTTTGATGAAATTATTATAAAATTTTTATTTTCTAATAAATAATAAACTTACTAATCACAAATAATTCAAGAATATAAAATTGTGAATTTTAATAAAAAAAGAATAAATCAATTGAGCATCATAATCATTTTTAATCAATCTATGTAGGAAAATGATAACAACGATAACGTAAAATACATATTACTCTAAGAGCAAGTTTTATGACTTTATGAGGGAAATGTGTACTCTGACTAAAAATAGTTTATCTTATGCATTGTCAGGAAGCATACTTAACACAAAAATTCTTATAACGCCATCTAGAAGCAATAGCGGTGGATAGTAACGTGCAGCCGTGTTTCTATAGACGGATAACTTATAGAAAATAAAACTGCTCAACAGTTGGTGTTATCATGGAACTCATGATATGATTTTTGATGACAAATGGACCTCCTGCTAGCCATTCCTATACTGACCTAGAAAATAATAGCTAATTTACGGTCTACTTGATAAAAAAAATCATTTAAATATCTACAAATGATGAATAAGCTAGATGCCAATCTCAAGAGTTAAAAAATATAGCTTATGTATGTTTAATGACAGTAAAGAAGTAAAATCTCGCCCCTGATTAATTGTGTATAATGATTTTACGCTACTCAACAGAAAAACAAATCTGAATATACATTAAATAATTAAAAATATCAGCAAAAGAGACGATGTATTTAATCGTAGATTACTAAAATAATGAGAATTTAGATCTAAAGAGATAAAATAGTCGGCATAAGAAGGACTAAAATAAAAATCAAAGATAATTTGCAATCTAAAAAAGTATTATAATCCATTAAATAAAAAAAATGTAGTATAATCAGTATGTGAAAGAAACTAAAATTACGTAATTATAATTTATTTTATAAAACATAAAGTTAATTTAATATATTTTTTATAAAAGATATTAGTTAGCGTCCTTGTTAGACCTTCAAAATATAAAGTATTCTTATTTTTTATAAAAAAACTATGAGTTAGTAATCAAAAAACGTAATTTTTACATCAAATTCTAAATGATAATAAAGTGGCGGAAATTATTGTAGGTCCGGTGTCAACGAAACTCACATTTCCAACAAATAGTTCTATTTCGGTGATTTTGAGCAGCAAAAAAAAGTAGAATATCACATCAAAAAAATACTATTTTGACTAACTAAATCTCTAGCTAGCGTGATATTAAAAGGAATTATACCCACAAAACAACAGACAATATTTCTTTCCTATGTCCTATGACAAACGAAAATCTCAACAAACTAACTCAAAATGTATTAATATTAGATCCTAAGAAGCTTGTATGTTGGCTAGATGTTCAAAAAATAATTTAAATTCTAACAACGAGCTGTCAAGCAAAAAATATAATAGATAACAATGGAGAATAATTTAATAACCTTTCTAATACACAATATCTTTACCTAACACTAAGAAAAGATATTTTCATATTTTTTGAAAAAAACTTTTACACACTAAAATGTAATTTATTACGAGTGGTAACGAAAAATATAAAGGGCGCGAGAAATAAGTATAATAAAAAACTAGAGATCACAAATGTTTCAAAAACATATTACCAAAAAAAGGGACATTTAGTAGACAAGTATAATAACTAAGAGAAATATAATAAGAAAATGAAATAAAATAACCAATTAAAACATAATATTATTAATTGAAATATAATAATCAAATTAAATAAAATAATCAATTAAAACATAATATTATTAACTGAAATATAATAATCTAGAGAAATATAATATAGTGAAATATAATATAATTAATTGAAATATAATAATCTAGAGAAATATAATAATCAATTGAAAAAATAATATTATTAATTTAAATATAATAATCAATTGAAAAATAATATTATTAATTTAAATATAATAATCAAATTAAATAAAATAACCAATTAAAACATAATATTATTAATTGAAATATAATAATCAATTAAAACATGATATTATTAATTGAAATATAATATTCAAATTAAATAAAATAATCAATTAAAACATAATATTATTAACTGAAATATAATAATCAAATGAAGTATAATAATCAATTTAAATATAATATTATTAATTTAAATATAATAATCAAATGAAATATAATAATCAATTGAAATATAATAATCAATTGAAAAATAATATTATTAATTTAATATAATAATCAATTTAAATATAATAATTAAGAGAAAAATAATAATCAATTGAAACATAATATTTTTAATTGAAATATAATAAAATGAAATATAATAATTAAGATAAATATAATGAAATATAATATAATTAATTGAAATATAAAAATCAATTAAAACATAATAATCAATTAATACATAATATTATTAATTGAAATATAATAATCAATTAAAACATAATAATCAATTAAAACATAATATAATTAATTGAAATATAATAATCAATTGAAATATAATAATTAAGATAAATATAATGAAATATAATATAGTGAAATATAATATAATTAATTGAAATATAAGAATATAATGAAATATAAGAATCAAATGAAATTGCATAAATCGTAATAAAAGTATATTCATCATAATAAAACAAAATTAAAAGGAACAATAACACATTAACTCTAATAAAAAAAGGTAGCTATAGCGATTTGGGTAGACGATTTAAGGACAGGTGAGAGAACTGGTATGGTCGAAATTCGCCAACAGTTAAGTGCCCATACACGTCAAAATTGATGACAGTAGTAGTGGAGAAATTTTGATTTTCATATTGTTGAAATCGAATAGATACAATGAAATGATATTTTATAAAAATCATTTTTTCCTGAAATATAATAACGAGAAAAACCAATATCGGAGGTGTCAAATCGGAATTGCCACGCAAAACTATGTAGCTCGTTTCATAAAATTAAAAATGTTGATATTATTCAATCTCATAATCATGTTTTGTCAGTAAATTCATTTCTAAAATTTTGTTGAATGCAAAAATAAAGAAGTTAGCAGCGAAATATTCCTATTAAACTCACAAAGTTTGTTCTGCTCCTACCAGCTCAAGTAAAACTTTTGAACTACCAATTATTAATAAGAGACAAATTTATCGAAATATCCATTATCTCAGCAAGAGTAAAAATATGTAATTGTTGATAGCACTATGAATTTTTAAGAGTTAAATGTTAATGCCCTTCAAGAAGAAAATCTATGCATTTATGATTCTGATGCTCAATCGGACAATAGAATTATTATTTTAGGCATTAAAATACTTTGATACATCTACAAAATTCAAGTGGGATTATTGAAAATGGGACATTCAAGATATGCCCCTAGATTTTTTCTAGTTGTATTTTTAACATGGTAAAGCACAAGACAAGATCTATCTACTTGTTTATATCCTTCTTAAGACAAAAAAGAGGAAGATTATTTACAGGTGCTTAATATTATCTTGGAAAAATGGAATCACCAAGATCCTCAATATATCATGATTGATTCTGAGTTATCTGCCTACATTGCTTTAAAAAAGCAACGATATTTTTCTGTTATTTCATTTCCAAAAATCAATTTTGCGAAAATTACAAACACATGGACTCAGTTAAGAATTTTTAAAGAATAGCGAATTCAGGCTTTTCACAGAATGTATTACTTCACCTGCTTTTATTCTTGCAGAATATGTGAAGTTGTATATCAAGATATTATTAAAGCCTTAGACTTTCAAACACGTCAACTTATCTATGTTTTTCCAAAATTTCGAAAAAAACAAAATCAAGAATTGGAAGTACCTATTTTAGAATTCTAAATGACATCAAATTCTGCTGAAATATTCAATCGACATTTTTACGGAATATTTGAACAATGCCACGCAGGCTTAATGACATTTTTGCATAAGCTGAAGGTTCAACATTGTAATGTTGAAAACGATATCGAATATGATATGTCAAACTTATCAAAAGCAACATCAGTTAAGTATAAAACTAAACTTCATTAGTTGAAAGGCATCTGCATAAATTATCACAAATATTACAATTTAACATACTTGGAATTAATTTCAAAGTTATGCAGTTAATAAATGAATTAAATAAAATTATAATATTATAATTATATGGTTCATATTAAATTTAATTTGACTTATTTTTGTGTTGCAAACAAAACCATAACTGCAAATACTCAATGGCGTAGTTCGTCTTTTCGAACAATAACACATTAACTCTAATAAAAAAGGTAGTTCTAGTGAACTGGGTAGACGATATAAGAATAGGTAAGGAAATTTTTTATTACATTATTTATACTTCATTTAATGTAATATCAAATAAAGATCATAAAAAATTAATATTCATAATAGATTGATTATTAGTTAAAGATAAATCTAACTTATTAAAAATGGAGAGCATAAAATTTACAAGTAAATATCTCTAAATTTTATAGATAATATATTAGTTTCAAAAATAGATATGATATGGTTATAATTTAAGTATAAACTAACCTTTTGGACCATAAATTTTATGACCACTTATTGACATTAGATCAATATTATATTCATTTACATCAATAGGTATCTTCCCAAACGCCTAAATGTAATTATTAATAGTACAATTAATAGAAAAAATGTAAGTAGAGTGGATATATTAATTATGATAAAAGTAAAAATCATAATTATGATTTAAAAAACAAATAGTTATGATAACATGGTTTTTCATAATTCTAACAAATCAATATGAAATTCACTCTATTTAATGATTCTTAATATAGTAAGTATGTTATAGGTAGCATTTTTGTAATTCAAGAAATTAGTAAAGATATCAATTGGCTTATTAATTCAATAAATAAAAAAAAAAGAATTCACCTAATTTAAGCATAGCCATGATTATCATAAATTCTAAAATATATCAATAAAAATGACAAAATCACTAATTTATGAGCTATAGAATAAGAGCAGACAGTAATTGCTAATTTTATAAAGAAAGATTGATCACGCCAATAGTAGAACGACAATTAATGAAAGGATCAGATTTAAAAATGTAGATAGAATACTAGATTATTGTCCATAATTATTAATAACGTAATATTATATCATAGCTAATATAGTAGTTATAATTAATAAGAATAATAACAATTTTGATTCTCTATGTCAAGAAAGCGGTTCATAACAGCGTATCAGTCAATACATAAAGGTGTTTTGATAACGCAAGACATAGACATAGAAACGTTGCTAAATACTCATTAATAAAGCACTACTTATTATTGTATATCAGTAAGACAATAAAGTAGTTTCAAGTCACCAATTAGTTAAAGAATGATCAGTTAAAATTATTAAATTATTAAAAAGAGAGAAATATGATATTCAGTCTATCAGAAAAGTTATTAGACCTTTATAAAGAGTATGCTATCTATTGGAATCCAAAGACTACTCCAGTCAATTATAAATAATTTTTATCAAAATTTAAAGTATATAGAATCATTTGCTATATTTTTAATCACAAATATATAATCAATGTTTCATATAACATCATAAAATATTTTCACGATAATTATATGATGCTTATATAATTAATTAATAACTAATATAAGAATTTGTTGATATATATATAAATTACTTGAGCAGCGTCTGTGTGGAAGAATATATTATTTTCTCTACATATTTTACCAATTTCTTTAATAGGTTGTATGACTCCAATTTCATTATTGACCGTCATAACAGATACAATCAGAGTGTCATCTGTGATAGTTGATTTTAATAACTAAAAAATAAATACATAATAATCACTTAATACTAATTCAACCTCAAGATCAATGTGTCCACGAGAATTGACTGGAAGATAAGTTATTTTGAAACCTTGTTCTGATAATGCTCGACATGTATCCAGAACACATTTATGTTCCTAAAAAATATCTTATGAACCAATTAAACGTATAAGATAAATTATATAAATACAGTTTGAACTGTGATGATATGTTTTTTTATTTGAACCATAAAATCTAGCAACGCCCTACAAATAAATAATTAAATTTATAAAAAATCTATATAATTTAAAAAATGATATAATTTATAAAAATTTAATTTATCATCTTAGCCAATAATATATAACACACTTTCAGGGCCATATTGTTACATTCTGTAGCTCCACTGGTAAAAACTGGTAAAAATAATTTCTTTTGGTTTGGCATTAATCAATGCAGCTATTTCCTAAAAATATATAATATATTTTAAATATATAATTTTAAGATTAATTTGCTATTACTTTACGTGCCTTCTCCACTGCTATTTCAGTCTCCCAACCAAAACAATGTGTCTTCGAGTGACAGTTACCATATTTTTCTGTAAAATATGGCCACATACATCTAATACACTAGGATGCTATATCAAAATTTATTATTTTTATTATTTTCATTTATAAAATAACTGGCTTCGTTGTAGCTTGTGCATCCAAATAGATAAGCAATTTTATATTTTTTTGACTCATTACAATGTTAGAGTTGTCTTGATAAAAATTTTAAAATTATAAAAAAACTTATATACTATTATCTATATTTTTTCGTGCTGGAGTATTTTAGAATACCTACCAGATGAACAATGTCTCAATAGTACCAATGATATTGTATAAATTGATTAAATTGTAAATAGTTCGCTTTTAAATAACATCTTGAATAATTATTTATCAATTTAATAGACATAGTTATTGTAAGTTTCTTCAAATATTAAATTATATGAATAGATGTAACGGGCGCCTCCCGAAGTTCTCTATGGTCCGAATCCAAGGTATTACTATGCGCATGACATGTAGAATCACTTGGATTTATTGACTTTTGAAGCAAACTATTCATGTTATAATTTATATAATTATTTTAAAATAAATCACACTAATCATATTAATTAATCTTTATGATTTAATTATATTATTTTAAATGTATTTTTGTTTTTATTAATATTGACATATTAATAGAAAAATTAAAATTATTTTAATTGCATTATTGATGATATAATTAGATACTTTTAATTAAAAAATTGGGACTATACATCTTTATAATTCTTTTATTTACTAAGAATTGTTTTAATTTTACTTTTTTTATTATCATAAGAATCCATTTCAATGCCATTTAGTCATTTATGGCATTTTACAATAAATAATTGAAGATAAAAGTGATTTTACAAGTTATATATCTTAAGTCTGAAATCTCATTTTTAAAATTACAACATATAGAATTATAAAGCTACATTTTATATTTTCTATATAAGTAATAGAATAAATTTTCCAATTTTTAATTAATACAGAATTACACAGAAAGTATATTTAAAAATAAGATTTTGATTTTAATTTTTATAAAATTAATTTAAAAAATAAAATGTTCGGCACTCTTCGAGAACGACATATTGGCTGAATTTTCCGCTAGTCTTTTTAACTCATTATTCAGTTATTTTGGAAAATTAAAATATTAAGAGAAAGAACACATTTCATGTAAAATTAGCCAGAGTAAATTGGCGCACAAAAACAATGTACCAACTCATAAAGTGCCAAATACACAAAAATATTTACATTAACTTTTTAAAATTAATTTTATTATGACACGTGGGCTGTTCGCGCATGTAACGTAATTATTTGTGATTTAACAAACAATGTATATTTTTAGAGTGCGTTAAGTTGAGACTTTCACTGTCGGTAAAAGAAGTATGAAAACAATTTTTAATAAATATTAACTTACATAAAATCGTAATAGAAAATTTTTCATACGCTTGAAATTGTTTGAGTTTGGTATGTTTGTTTGAAATATAGTTTTGCGAATGATTTTGCACAATAGTATAATTATCATTTTGTGACCAGTTTGTAGATAACTTATTTATTAAATAACTAAATAGCACAATGATAATTAAAAATATCCACAAATTATTGTCTAATTACGCTAATAAACAAATCAGACTCAAAAACGCAGATTGAGCGATGCTACTGAACAAAGTCTGTGGGGATTTTTATCGAAGCCCAACAAGATTATCTCATAATAATATGTCACAATAGGTATAATTGTGATATATTGGGGATCTGGTCGGGATCTATTTTAAGGTCATATTCGTTACATTTTTTAATAATCTCAAGAATTAATGTGCAACTATAAATGTACTACGACATTAGCCGGTTTTTTTAGAGTGCGTGATTAAAAACTCAAAGCATGCATTCGGACTTGGATAGATATGTTTTATATTAGTGTTTATGTTTTAAATGGACTGAGTAAATATAAAATAGTTGGGCGAATCTTATGGATAATAAATGAGCGGTTATTAACTATAAAGCATAAAATTATTAAGTTATCAAAATTAACGATGCCATTAAATTTATGAATCGCTCATAAACTAATTCCTGGAAGACGTACAGTCAATATTTCATCATGGAAAATATTATAGAAGAAATTAGCAATGAGAATGTTAATAAAACTAATGATACTGGGTTGAGTTACAGAGGACGTATCTGTAATCATAACTCATCGTTTGTACTCGCGGAAAGTTTCCTTTTAGGTAAATATTTTAAAAAATATTTACTTTTGAGGCAATAGATGAATTAACTATTTTGGATTTTTTCCTTGATGATATGGAATCCACAAACAAAATTTTCGAAATCATGGATTAATCAAAATTTTAAATAGTGTTTGTGTAATTGTCCTATGTTTATTATTAAAAGGAGTGATTATTGATGTGTGTGATATCTTTTCTTTTTAGGAAATCAAATAAGCTACTGTATTTAAGAGACTTCGACTTTTTATTTGTCCTAATTATATAGCACTTAACGATTATCTATGAAACAACTATAAAACATCTTTTCATATCGTCATTTCTACCGTGAATGATTAAAAAACAGTTATTCAAAACACATGGTTTCTAGACAGATGGCAATTTTCAAATATTTGTGTTTTGTTAAAAAAGGAAATACAATCTTTGAAGGATTCTTCAAAATCAGCGGTGGTATGTGGAATTGATGAAACAGTAAGTTTTTTTGTAACATAGCCCACAAGAGATAATAGGAATATTATCGAAAGAATTATTGTTGAGAACGGGGAGGAAAGATCAATTATTTGAATTGTTGGTTAGGGTGGATAAAATTCCTTACAAAACTTAGGACTCACAAATGTATCAGTAATATACAAATGACAGATCCTTATTACAACGAGGGTCCATAAACACAAATTAAAGGTTACTTTCTCTCTCTCTTTCTATTTTAAACACAAGTATAAAATGCAAGTTAATAAAAGTCCAGAAAATCTATCAAGTTACGTAGTTGATTTTTTTTATATTAAAAACAATTCCGGAGAGAATTGCAAAGTTTATTTAATAGTATTATATAAAATTAAGTAAGATTTTTGTCTTGCGTGTGCATTCATTCATTTTTCCAAGCACGGTGTAGTGTCCTGTAGTTTCACGCTAATGAAAAGAGAACGTAATAACAATAACAAAAGGATCAAAATAAAAGTAATATACACTAAATTAATGTTACTGCTTATATAGTGAGAAAGGTGCAATTATTGGCAGCTGCATTGCGGCGAGATCATTATGATTGTAATTATTTTGGCGATATATCTTTTAGTGTAGAGTTTGAAACAATTAGGTTCAAGCGAATTTTAGAAAAGTATGTTATTGATATTTGGTTACATCCGAGTAAAATAGATAATTATCTTTATTGGTAAAAACAAATATTACCGATATTGAGCGAATAAAGTCGTATATAACACACGGTAAGTAGAATTTAACTTGCGATTGAGTATTGGATTACGACAGGCTCTCAACTCATAGATCAACAACCAGAACTATTTGCATTACAAGTAAGCCTGATGAGTAAAGAATAAGCTACAAGATATGTTAACTTATAAAATAGTCCCTAGACAAGTCGTATAGTAATTGTCAAGATAAAAAGTAGCGAATTAAGAATATGCGTTAAGTATCGTCTGTTTAATGAAAAAACGACGCTTATCCACTAACTGAGGTTAATAACATACTGTACAAGTTTGGAAGTTGTTATTTTTTTACTTTTCATTTTAAAAGCGGAATCGGGAACATTTTATTATGTTTTGAGGATAGAGATAATTCCCCCATATTTGTTACACCCGTGGGCTCTACCAATTTAAATGGACCCGATTTTGTATTGCTAACATGTTCTATAAATTAAAAAAACATGCATATTTTATAGATTTCATTTAATTATTTATTAATTTTGGGATATTCCAAAATCCCTAAAAGTTCGTGAAGAAAGTATGACTCTAATTCTAGATAAAAATAGTCCGTATGGATTAATAATAAGTGTCTATTTATCAAAGTGGAATTATATTTACTTGGATTTCATATGTCTCGCAATTTCACATGATCTTCATATGATTAGATCCAAAAATAGTTGAATCATTCTATCAGGAACCCCATTATTATAAAACATTTGTACATATTTTTATATTTTATTACTTGCCCATTCAATAATTTAAAAAGCGATTTTAGTTTGTTTGGCATAAAGAGCATCTTTATTAAAAATATTAGAAAAAAACTGTCTATGCCCTTGCTGCTGTTTCATGATTTCTAACAAAGCTTTGTTTTCCAAAGTGATGCTTTTGATGGTGATATTTAGTTTGTCTTAAGTCAAATATCTACCTATGTTGAGCACTTAATTTTCTATGACTGTAGAACGCTGAATGAATCTAAAAAAAATTTATTCTATGATTTATGAGAAGGTCCCAACAATAATTTGGGGAATCCTATAGCAACGTCACTACATAGTAAGGAAAGAATTTACTATTTAAGCAGTCCGTAATCCTTTGACTTAACTTTATAGCATGAATCGTTCATATGGTCATATTTTTATATTGGATCATGCAATTGCAAGAGTATAATCGTAAATGTACTATTATCCAGCTTCAGAAGGTAAAAACGCTGACGTTTTTCGAATAATATACTCTGTTAATCTATTATAAACAACACTAATGCTATAGTGGGAATTGTTAACAATAAGTAAATTTGTGAAACAATAAGCGTCGACAAAATAGTCAAAACTTCAAAAATGCCTGGTCTACTTTAAATAATGTTAAAAGTACAAGGTTTGGTAAATTTCAACTACATGACACTATTAGAAATTCTACATTTGAGAGTAAGTAGGCAAAATATAACGAAAAAATTTGTAAGCTGTAATAACAAAATTGCAAGTATTACACTTGTATAATTATGGAAAGTTATAAATTTTTAATCTGAGAAAACGATTCTTTTGGTCTGAATACCAAGGGTCAAAACTTAACTACGTGAAATTATGTAACATATGCAAAAAGTTAGGTGTTGAATCTGGTACTATAAGTTAGCATTTAATCGCAAAACCTAATTTAAAATTTCTGCGTGAGACCTAATAATACCTCATCCAGGAAAAATGTAAGCAATCGATATAAATCGAATATTTGTGATGTTTTTTACTTAATGGATGAAACTTTTATACTGAGATGCACAGATACTGAAACCAATTGTTAACTGTATGAGTAACGAAGTTATTTCTCGATTTATCACCTTACTACAAGTTTACTCAGACGAAGAATTTAACTATAACAACGATGTTACACGTGAAATTAGAATGGTTCTAGAATTAGAATCTCAAGTAATTACCACACTAAGGGTATGGTATTGTTGAAATAGTGAATGGAGCGTTAAAGGAATTATTTTCAAAAGCACTGAAAATTGTGCTAAGTGGATTGAAATACTACCACTTTCATTTTTATATTATAGAAGTGATACAGACAACACAGCCTAATCTAGCTTACTCAAGGAAGGGAGTCAAGACCAAATAATGATTTGGATTATACTATCTAAAAATAAAAATTCTCTAGAGAATTCTCAATATAAATTACGACGAATTTCTATTTTTCGTAAGTTAGTGCGAAATCACATACAGGATCATATGTAAGTTGAGGTTTCCATAATAGAGGAAGATTTTTAAATAAGTTTGAAATTGGCGATATTGTGTTGCTTAGCAGACCTAAAACATACTCGAAGTTCAAACCATTATGAAACATCATAATTAAAATTACACAAAAGGATAGTCTCAACTAATTATCTATTTGGTATTTATAGTTACTGAGGCTAAGCTAAATAGAAATAAATTTTATTATAACCATCAAACGAAATCGCATTTCTTCGATGCCAATCGGTGGACAGGTGCTTGTATTAGTAAATGAGCTATGCTTCAATGATTTTAAAGTCACGAGTTCGAGACAAGATGCCTTCAACTGTTTCTGGTTTTTCGTATATTTTAGTTTAAGGTTAATAGAAACACAATGATAATTGCATGTTTGAAAAAAATTATAGTTTATGGTATTGATGTGAGGAAGTCTACCTGGAGAGTGAATTCAAGTTCGAATGCCCTTGGGACGCGAGCGTAAATTTCGGGCTCCGTTAAGGCGATTCCCATTGAGCTAACTTCAAATAGATTTATATAGTGGGTGTGGTAGCAGGCAAAAACGACGATGTATAGTTGGTTAAACTCTCAAGCTACTGTACAATAATAAGTCATAGCTGGTGTATTAAGTGTGTTTGGTGAATTATGATAAGAAATACCATTTCAGTACTTTTTGCATTTAACGAAGCTGGCCTGACAAACTTCAACATCACAGCCCAATAAATTGCATTAGAGGTTTCAACCTCATAACTAAGAAAAATACTATTTCTGAACTGAATTTAAGCTCTACCAATTAGGGCTTACAAATGCCGGTCTTTATCAGAAAAACATCTACTCTGCTGTTCAAATCATGCTTGTAAGAATCCGGATAGTTTCGTGGTGTCTTTTGCAGTTGATTATTAAGATAACTTTATATCCAAATAATACTATTTTATATGACTCGTTTAAACTTATGTTGATAATCAAAGTTATATTTCACTATATTTTTGGTTTCACGAACACCCTCGAATAATATGTAATTGACGTTATTGACGTTTGATCTCCATAATATCAAGAAATTTAATGTTACCGATTTATATTATACCTCCTACTTTGTTTATTTATTCAATAGTCACAAAGGCAAGTCAAGTGTGAAAATTAATTTTTTCACCCATTTCTCAAAATATTTCCTTAATCACATCTAATTTTTACACAAAACACTCACTTTAAATTTATTAAATATATTACTTTGAACATTTAATAAACTGGATTCAATGATTACATAACTTATCTTCATCTGAGATTTTTACTGCTGAAAGATATGGACCATTAAGTGGATCTCAATGTTTTTCTTCTCTAATTGGTTCTTAAGACCAAAGTTAAATATATTTAGTTATCTAGAAAACAACCCATTAATAAAAAACTATAATTGCTAATTTTAGCATACATACATTTTTAATTGCAGAATTTTATGCATCGATTCTGCGTGACCTCATTTTAAATATGTAGGAGAGTCACGTTTAAAACGGGCCAAAAGCATTATTGGACCCCATGATCACAAGGTGATCAAATGTACAGCACAATATAAGCAGAATAATAGTTCATTCCAGAGGTTTTAAAATTGTCCTACGTTGTAAGCTAATTGCTCCTATCTTTTCTGAATCATTCCACTTGTAATGACTTGGAATATTTATCTACCAGTTTATTTTTTATAGGCATAAGAAACCAGTTTGATGAAATTATTAATTTTTCATTACATATAGGTGTCAACGTTACATAGGAAACATCTTTTAAATTTTAAGTTTAACACTAAGATGCAAAATCATTTATTTATAACAAGAACATAAAAATTCCTATACCTTATCTGTTTTTGCTTCTAAAGACAGTAGAGATCAATACAAAAATCAGGAGTTTTTCAGTGGAGGGAGTTTCGCTGGACGCGCGCGCAATAAAAGTGTTTTTATTTTAAATACATAAAGTTAGTAAGAATAATGTAAATTTTTATTTCAATGATAAAATATAATTCTAATAACTAACAGTTAATCCAATTTCCGGTTATACATGGCCGAAACGGCTTCTAAATAGTATGTGTCATAATATTTATCGAAATTTACACATATATTTTTAATATTTCCCATCTTTGTAATGTGATCTTTTGCAAAAAACACAGAATTCGGATTGCACATAAATAAATGGATTTCTTGTTCAGTGTCCTCCGATCTTCTTTCAATTTTTCAATAAATGTAAGTAGACCGGCATCCGACTGATCAAATCTATTGTGAAAGTGCAGTTGAACGCTTCTGCATAATTAGACGTTAAGTTAATTCCACCTATAACACGGTCATAGGAATTCCAATTTTCTATGGATTATTTTACTGAACTTACAAAATTCTTTTCAAAATAAATGATGAACGAATCTGGGCTCATTTCAAAGAATTTATTTGCTTTATTTTTTAATTAAGCGAATTATCGGGAACAAATTCTATTCGTACAAAGGCTAGTGATAAAAAAACACTACATACATTTTAAATACAATATCTTTTGAATATAATTTCGACAGTCCTTCTACTTGATGCGTCTCCAAATACGTTGGCCGAAATAGAACAAAATTTTATTGTTGTGTCTTTTTGATGCTTTTTAAAAGGAATTGAACGATTATAGTTCAAAAATTGCTATTAGATATTGCAGAAAAGCGATATTTTTATCCTTTAGAATTGATAAAACCTTATTATACATCGCTTCCATCCTATTTGCCATCAAAATATACAACAGAGGAAAATCTTTATTAAATATTTTTCCTTTGTTGATGTACAACTGGTTAAACTCCTTTGGCACTACTTTGAAGATTTCATCGTTCATCCAAACTTTAGTGTTTATTCAAATGTAATAAATTCTTTTCTGTAGAAAATATTACAATCCTATCAGCGTCCTTTATGCGAGAATCAAACAAAACTAGATCCTCTTTTCGTAACGATTTGATATTTTGATATTGATATTTGATATTTGATATTTGAATCACACAAATTTGACTCATAGTTAACGTCGATTGATTTTCTTTTTCTCCACTTTTCAATATTTTTGTATAATATTTTTTAGGAACAATGGGGAGTTCATAATGATTGCCGTAGTTTGTTGCCATATAATACACCTTTCTAGTTGAATATTTTGTATTTTATGACAAATATTTAATTTTCTTATTAAGAGTAGCTTTTTTTAAATCTTTATCTAATAATAAATGATTGACAAGCCTCCATCAATTTCAATAATTTCACTTAGTTGAGAGGTTCTTAATCTTTACTCGCATTTTCTGTATTGACATCTCCAACATCGATAATTTTCATTTAAATAATCAAAAGCATATATAAAAATTTGTTATATAATAATTTGTTATATAATAATTTTTTCCATTTCGATCTGATTTTAGCATCAATAATTTGGTTTCTCAGTATTATTTTCACTAGACTTTTTTGCAAACTGCGCAAGCACAAAAACGCAAATTTCAGAGTAGGCGAGCGTTTCACACACACTACGTTGATCTCGCGCGCGCGCATCGATGAGATTTTGTTATGCCCAAGACCCCCAAAATCCCTATACCTTATCTGTTTTTGCTTCTAAAGACAGTAGAGGTTATACAAAAATCTTTATTTCCAAACAAGGGATGAATAGATCTCTATAAATTTTGCACATAAATTCCATAATACACATGTTTTTGGTACTTTCGAGATTGGTTCTATAATTTTTTAATTGTGATAGAAACCATTCCTAAACTTGATAACACTTTATTTTGAGTTATAAAATTTAAATTGAAAAGGTAAGTTTAACATATCCAATGTTTTATATAGAAGTGGAAAGCTTATAAATTGTGGAAACTTTAACAATATTTCTGTATTCGATTCTTAACTATTGAATATTAAGAATATATATAAAAAACTATAACGTTATTTAAATAAGATTGGTGTTCTTTTAAAATATATAGTTAATGCATTATTTTATAAATAAAATAAATCAAATCAAATCAAATATTATTGCGCTGACTCATGTAAATAAGTAGCGATTTTACTAGTTTCAAAATGTTAACTAAATAAAAAAACAATATGTGATATCCATAATGATGACTATAAATACGATCTACGAAAAAAAAAATTAAGTCATGAAATCTACATAGTTATAATTTGAAAAAGGTAAGTTCTAAGATTAAACACTTTACATGAAACGACGACTCATGAGGATAATTATGCAATACCCCCTGCTTAAAAAATAAGTGAAACGTACTTGACATTGGATAAAAAACATAAAGCGTGAAAAAAATTTAAATGATTTAAACATAACAATATTTTTATCAATCAAATTGGGAACACTGAGTATAAATTTGACATATTAAATATCATTTTTTTTTAAATGTGTTGCTAACATTTTATTGAATGTTAATTACAATATTTTTAAATAATTATTATTATATCGATAATGCCAAATGCTTGCTTCACATGCAATTATATTAAGTGTAATTAATTTACAGAATAAGAAAAGAATGTTTAACTTTCGAGGATCTTTGAATTCTCTGCACGCACAGTGCTATTGTTTTTTGGTTAATTTTAACCCACTTTTTTGCTTAAAACATCTAAAAAATGACGGAAGCAGCGCAAGAAAGTTTACAAGGATATTCCACGGCAGGAATTAACTAGAATTTACATATCTAATTTGCGATAGATAGCAATCGGGCGCCAAAATATGCAAAATTTTACAATAATAACCAAGAACTTTTTGTACCCTCTTATTTTCTTGCGATCCTAAAATCTTTTTCTTAGAATCAATTTTATATATGCTAGCTGCTGATCTCATAAAAATTCTGTAACAAACTGACATTATCTTAATAACCAACTGATACTCTAATTCTTAGACGGGTCGCAATGTGTATACTTATGATCAATAATTTAATAATTCTTGCGGGGTTGTATTTTTAACAAATTGTCGCATTTTTAAAAATTGTTGTATTTTTAAAAAATTGCCGCTTTTTTAAATAATACATGTAAATATATTTATTTATTTAAGTATCTTTCTAACATTCATAACAAGAAACTTTTTAATTCTTCGTTGCCCAAATGCATAAGCCACAATACGCATTATTTATTATTTTCCATTTAGAAATTCCGAAGAAAGAGCTCCGATTCTTTAGTAATTTTGACACGAAATTGACTACAAGAATCCAATATGGCAGCATTAGGCATTAGAAAAAAACAGTTTCAAAAGCTTCATCTTCATAAAATATTAAAAACAACTGTTGATTTAAAGAATGCTTTATTAATTATACTTCCTTTACATGTTTTGTCGGAATCGAAATATTACAAAAAGAAAAAAATATAGCATTATTCTTATGAATTATTAAATTTTTACCTTCACTTATTTCATAGCATTCTCTATCCAAATAATTATAATAAAATGCCAATTTAGCTAAATCTGACTAATTTAAGTAACAGATCCATGGGGATTCTTTTTGTGTCAGTTTGAATCCTCCAATATCGGATCTAGCGCATTTCACGATCTTTACATTATTCTCTCGGTAGATTTTCTTTTAATAGTTTTATATGGACATTATCCATAATTCATAACAAAAATTTAGGAAATATTTTATTAAAAAAATACGCTAGCTATTTAAGATTTATTGAAAAAATATAATTGTGAAATAATCGAACTATTCAATTTAAAAATTTTTTTTGATTGAACAAATCGAATTTCAGAACATTTTGGAAGCCCTGAGTGGCTATACTTTATCGTACAAAATTGCTTTATTAAACCCAAACGCATGGATGATTAATACAAATTGTAATATTCTTCTATAAAAAGAATTTTCACTATAAAAATTAGTAAGTATAATATGGATCGTCTAATATTAGTTTTTTTACCTAAATCCAATCTGATAAAATTATTTGTCAATATTATTTAAACGACATAAAGCTGTTAATTTTCTTAAAATAAAAGCTTTGTTTAGTATTACTGTTTAAATCAGGTATAGATTTTAATTTTATTACTTCGATATTTAATCGAAGTAATTAATTTTGAATTCGCTTTTCTTTAAAATAGGCCAAAAGCATAAAAAAGTATTTTCAAATTTTTTAAGTTGTAGATTAGATAAAAAGCACACAATATGTTTTAATTCTTCAGATTTATATAGAATTTAATGTTATTATACCTGAGATTTCATGAGAGATTAAATGAACTGGCATGTATCATAGATTAAAGTACTTCTATTCCTCAATTATTCTACAAGGGTTTTGCTATAGTCAAATAATGGTCAATTAATTTGATAGTTTTACAATATAAGTCTGAAATAAGGAAAAGGATTAAAAAATTCACTCAAGTTGATAAATTGGGAAAACTGAAATATCATTTAAGATTAAAAGAAATATTTTCACAAAATATAACTTAAATCGACTTAAAAAGCACACTATAAAGAATTTAATATGGTACGAAAATCATAAGAAAATCATAAGAAAACATATGCTATAATATAAAAAAAAACACGCAATTATACCATGAAAATAGGATTTATTATATTATTGTAAACTAGATTAATCGTATAAGTTGTAGTTAGAGACATATTTTAAGACCAGTATGTTGGATCTTAAGAATCTGTCTTATTTTAAATCCATCCTTTGTAGTAAAATACTGCTACAGTAATTCCTGCTAGACTGAGCATGACCACAAAAGGATATGTCACAGCAAAAATAGTCCAAAAAACAATTTGTTCGTGAGTTAGGGGTAATTTTTTTAAATCTTCATAAATAAAGACCGTATCGGACCAGTTATATGAAGTATGATTAGTAGACTCTATATATCCAATAGTCCATGAAATTGTTCTGTTCTATTAAAAAGTTTATATTTATATTTGAGAAAGTTAAATATAAATAAACTGTCATATAATGTTACTGAATATCATATTTCAACATTATGAATTTTTGAATTTATACACTAAGCTTTTCATGTACCAGGTAAAATTTACGCTTTATTGGTTAATTCTGAATTTTTTGTTGTAATTTTTAATAAGTATGTGATAAAATAATTTACTCAACTTAAGCAATTATTAATAAATCTCTTATTAAACTTATATGTAAGCAAATTTCCTAGAAAATATGATTTCTGAAGTTAACTTTTCTGACACTAAAAACTTTAAATATTTAATATGACGCTAAATTTACTTCATAAAATTAATTACTAACTGTATATAACACATGAAAATAAATAAATCTTTGAATATCATAGATCTACTAATCATTTGAAAAATATTAGCTTAAAATAACTACCGCTGAATAAATCGATTATAATTCACTTGAACTGTTTTTAACGAATTATAAATTATGCTGTAACGACGCAACATGTCGGCGCGAACCGACAACACTGATTTTCTTTTTGACTATATTAACAGATACTATCTTAATAGAATTAGTATTCTTAAGCAATATAATTATATATTTCTTACGTAACAACAAATTATTAATATTACTATATCGTAGACTAATTGTACTACAGGTTGGTTTTTATTATCGAATTTTTTCATTCGATCATTAATATTCGACTAATCGGGAAAATAGTTAACATAGTCATTGAGCAATATGAGTAAACTCATTAATTTAACGTATAATAAGTAAGAATTTAAGTATGAGTAAGAATTAGTTTGTCAAGGGATGAGTAGATATCTCCTAAATGCATAAAAACTCCATTTACCACATAATTGAAAACCATAAATTCACCTTCAATATAACAAATAAATTGTAGCATAGTGCTTACAATCAAATATTGTAGCATAGTGCTTACAATCAAATATTGTAGCACAATGCTCACAATCAAATATTGTAGCACAGTGCTTACAATCAAATATTGTAGCACAGTGCTTACAATCAAATATTGTAGCACAGTGCTTACAATCAAATATTGTAGCACAATGCTCACAATCAAATATTGTAGCACAGGTGCTTACAATTAGTGTTAGGATATAAATTACACCATTAAAGATCAATTTTAACTAAGGGTATTTTACTAGATATTATATCTTATAAATTTTTAGCTTTAATAAAAATTTATTAAATATTATACAGTATTATTTAAGGAATTCTATCGTACTAAATTATTCTAAAAAGCTTATCTAACTTTATAATACTTTATACTATAGTATCATTTTGTAGATATTGCAATATAACTGATTAAAATGAAATTAAAAATAGTTTAAATGATAATGATTGAATGCATGTATAAGTCTATTTCTCATTTAAAGCTAATTTAGGGGAATAAAGATCATGAGATTTCTCATATTTTTTGTGAACTCTCTTAAGGATTTTTAGCCTGATACGTTCTTAATTTCCACAAAATCGTGATTTATATGAATATTATTATATGTACCAATTATAATATATGATAATGAGTAGTTTTGAACAAAAGACTTTGCAACATCTGCTTCAAATAGTGACAGCAAACAGCCATACTCTTTACTGACCTAGAAAAATAGAATTTGATAGGTCGAATCACTACGGTGTTTAAAACCAGATTAAAGAATACAGTTTTTGGTAAATTTGTATCACAAAGCTTTTCTTTATAATTTTTATTATTTTCTGCTCCAAAAATATCACTTAATGAATTTTTAGGTGGATAAGTTAGATAAATCTATTAAAAATGTATGAATTCGATCATATAACTACTAATAAATTACATAGTATTTGATAGTGGAGTTAGTTTTAAATTGCTCAATAAACCTTTCTGATTACACTTCATACCATTAGAGAGTATATAGTCTTTTGTACATTTAAGATTTTTTCAATTGACCATTATTTTTCATTGTAGGGATTGATGTCGCATTATTTTTTCCAAATGTATTCGGATCCATCATCTCACACGGATCAAAACAAGTAGAGTTTTTGTTTGAATTCTTACTAACAGTCAGATTAGGTTTCTTACGACACATTCTATTTTTAGATTATTAAGTATTATTCAGATTTGATTTATATAGATTTACCTAAATAGAGTATTATTATTACAATAATTGTGAATATAACGATATGCTAAGGTGTCATAAGTCTTCAGCCATGATACTATAATTCGTATTGTTGTTGTGTATTTCCATATTAATATGATTTCTGTTATATACAGATGCATTAGCTTGATAACGATAACCAATCGAAACTATCCCATGTTCAAATAATATATATCCAATATGACTAATATTCTACAGAAAAATCACGAAATTCTGTAATAAAATACAATCAAATATTTTACTGTATTAATAGTGAAACAGATATGTATGCATATTTTGATTGTTGAGTTTTGTTGAATATTGTAGCAAATGGTCTTTCTCTATTTTGAAAAATAATAGTATTTCTCGTTTAATTTATCTATTAGTTGGTCTGCAAAGGTTTCTTGAATCACCCTTAATTACATAAATATCATAATTTTATTAAAAGATATACCTTAATCTTCGCATATATTCAGTACCAATAAACTCAATGTGGATATTATCATCGTGAATGACTGTCGTATCATTTAATTTAATAGTATTGATACACGTATTGAAATTAATTAAAGTATCATTTAGATTATTCTCTACGATCCCTTCACCTATATTAAATTTTATATTATTTAAAAAAGAATATGTTATATTAAATATCTTATTATTTAAAAAAGAATATATTATATTAAATATCTTATTATTTAAAAAAGAATATATTATATTAAATTACATATTATTTAAGATAGAATATTATTCAATATATAATTTTATTATATATAAAGATGAACTATTTTATCACGCTTTAAGAAATATCTGTGCTTTATAGTTTCATACACGAAATATATGTAAAAGTTACCATATATGTGATGACATAGAATGAAATGATTCCTCATTATAACTTGGATAATTATGAAAAATTTCCAATAACACGCTACCACATTAAGGTTACTCAGGATATTGGGGAAGACAACGAATATCAAAATTTAGATTATTTCATATATGTTTGTCACACACACTAATGAGTTATTTTTTATAAACTAAATTTAATCTAGTTACTTGACTAATTCACTTTTAAATTAAAATAATTAAAATAATTAAAAAATTGATGAGATGACTTGTATTTATATCAACTATAAAATTCTTACAGAAAATGTTTCCAAATTTAACTTTTTACTGTCCAAACGTAATTTAAAATTAAATTACTATCACAATTTTAAATTTCTACTATAGGGATTTGTTGCTAATGTAAGAGAAATCAAAGCGATATTTTGGCGATTCTACAGGAGTAAACTCTGTCTTCCTCTCCTTAAATGCGAACGTTAATAGTTAAGTCGCATAGGATAAACAGTATACATAGAAAGATTTATAGTTACTATAAGATAGTATTGTGGAGAAATATCATGAGATACCTTCTATAATATAACAGAATTAATAAAATATGTCTTATTGTACTGGTGGGTGTACAAATAATAATGGGGGCAACTTGGAAGGTGAGGATTACAGCATTAATTAAGCTAATAAAAGATATTTGAACTTTATATG
>NW_027255053.1:0-52717 GCF_042242105.1 Pempheris klunzingeri
CAGACGACCGTGAAAAATGCTTCTACATCACGTACCTTGTTTATCTATTAAAAAATATAAAAAATGATAAAACAACCATAACAACTTTAGTATTACATTATAAAATATTTTTATCATAATTTTAATAATTCAGGAAAGAAAAAAATCATGGTTACATGGCATTAACTTAAATAATAGAGAGTTAATCACAAATAATGATGTGATTGAAGCAAAAGTTACAAAACCACCAAGTCAAGATAGAAAATCAACCAAAAAATCTACTATACCCACCAAATATAACAAAGGTAGGACAATTGGAATAATAGTAGGGATATTAGTATTTATAATTATTGGAATTGTGACGGGAATAATCATTTACAAAATAAGACGCTCCAGAGTTTCTATGACATACGTCTTGAATCATGATACACCAAATAACCAGGTTAACGAGTCAAAAGATTATAACGATATTTGATTCTTATCATTATTTAATACTTGAGTCCGTAATTATGGATGATATCTTTATCCTATATAAAATATTCTTTTAATTTTAAAATATTTGAAATATTTTTTGCAATCAAATATATATATACCAAAGTATTTACACAGATTTTTTTATTTTTAAGCTTGAAGTGATGAGATTAAATCACACCCTTATTACTACTGTTGATGCGAACATAATGAATAAAATAGACTGCGCTGTCGAAAATATCTAAATTTAATATATTTCATATAAGACTCATATATTACTGATACATACTATCATACTCAGATAATGCTAACAATTATATTATTCTGATACACTTATGATAAATCGTTAACAAAAATTCAGACAATCCATATTTGTAAAAATCAAAAAGTAAAACATTTTTGTAGATAGATAGTTATTTGAAAAATTTTTTGCTTAATATTAACAATATTTATAAACACATTTAAAACCTGGGAAATTGTATGTTAGCTCAGTAATAAGAATATTGCCATTAAAATTTATTAAAAATGAAGCTAATAGTTGTTAAAAGTGGTTTAATATTTTGCAAAATTATATACCTCAACGAAAAAAGAAAACTTCGCAAAGGTAAAAACTTAGTGTGTGTGCGCGAAGTTTTAGGAAAAGGAACTCAAAATTTAATTTAAATTAATCAATTTTCCAAGGATACGGTTCTGCGATTACTTCTAATTTATACGTCATTTCATAGTATGAATTTTAGTTTACGCCAAAGTTTTTGATCGTTAGTTACTTTTTTATTAATAGATTAAGGATTTTTTGATTTATTCACCATACTATATTCAATGTCGTTTTCGACGTTATTCTAATTAATTTTTTACTTTTTAAGAAAATTTATACTCAAGGATGGCGTTGTTTAAATTTTCTGAAAAATGGGGGTTAAAAAACTACCGCAGAATTAGAGGTCAAAGGAATATTATTTATGACCTGTTCATATGAGTTACAGGTGTTGACTAGACATTTCGTCACTTTCAGATATTTTTTTTGAAGTATCGGAAAAAATATGGCAGGGTGATATTTGGAAAAGCGGGTGATTTTTCTTAAAATTTTGTGTACTCGATTTTGACAAAATTCTCGAGCAACGACGCCGAATAGGTGTTTCATTTCATATAAAATCGAAATTCGCTGTTTTTTTAAATTCAACACTTAATTTAAATTTCCTAAGCTTCTCCAAATGGTATGCCCAAAGTGAAACAAAAATCTATCTTTCATTTTTTTGCATTTTTTAAAAGCAGCATAGGCAGCAAATTAAAACTGTTAAAGTATTATATGCGGAAATTTCGGTATGCATTTTTCTACGATTATTTTGATTTTTTAAGGTAGTTACAATCTTTTTTAGTTTTTAGAATATAAACCAGAGGGCAGATTTTCAAAACAATAGTTGTACGTAGAATTTATATTTGATAGAAATCTTTAGGGAAAACTTTAAAGGCACAATTAGAAATCAGAATTAAATAATTTATGTAGTGAGAGATTTTTTTCGGGTACAAAATAGCAGTTTTTCCATTGCCTACATTTCCAGTATCAAGCAAGCGAAATTTTTTAGTTTTAAAGAGTATGCATCTGAACTACCTTTAAATTCCTTATTTATTCAGAGTGAAAAATATTTCTGTTCAGAAATTCTTAAATATTTTTGTGGTTTTATTTTAAATTGGCGACTCAAATGATTTAGTATCAGTAGTTGAAACAGAATATACTCAATAAGAAGTATACGCACTGTTTCAGATAGATTTTTTATCTAGGATAACAAAAAAGTTTTAGATATAACTTTTTCAGATAAAAATGATTGTGATTATTTGTCGAATTAATTATCCCAGCATTTTAGACAGGGTCGTTTTAGCTTCGCTAAACATTCTCTTATAAGACTTCTCTAAGACAGCAAATTTTTTGTAGTGTGATGCTCCGTATAGAAAAAATTCATATACAAAATCATTCTCTTTTTTTCAGTGAAAATCAATTGAAATTTTGTAGAATCAACACTGTTTAAAAACATTTTTATGGTGAACTAAAATCTAAATTACTGTAAAAATTTCAAAACCTTACCATGCATGCGCCAAAAATTTTCACCGTGCCCCTTCGTCATACCGATTAATAGCTTTTTCAAACTTACATATATTTTTCATTTATATATATATATTCTTTTATATATTATAATCAAAAAAATTTGAACAAAAAATAGCTATTGTGGAGCGTGTGGCTCCCAGATTTTTAGCGTTTTTGGGCTTTTTTTCTCCGAATATGGTCCCGAAAAATTAAGTTTGTTCTTCTCATCAGGAGTTATATATAAAATTTTTTTTAAAAATTAAAAATATAATATCCTCTTTATCTCTTTTTTGAGGTCATCATGTACAATTAATCCAACGCTTGAGCATACCTTTCTTCATTTCACCATGAAGTAATGTGTTTTGTGAGAGAAATTATAAATTAAAATGTTATATAAATTTTTTAATTAAAGTATTTAGAGTATAATAAATCAATAAGTTATTATTTACGATTGTCAATCTGCCGTGTAGTATATTTACAATATCTCCACACTTATTAGTTTATTTGGAAAGACTATAAACTTAATATGAGCTATCTAAGTAGTTTTAGTTTTCAATATTTTTTTAACTCAAATGTAATTCAACTAAAGGGTGATATTTGACCTTAATTTATCAAAAGTTACCTAAACTTAACTTAAAGAGTGAGTATTAATTGAAAAATATAAAAAAGAATATGTTTATTTATTATAAAGAATTCTATAAGTAAATTAAAGCTTAAAAAATAAAAATGTTTTGTCATTATAGTAAAACATGAAAAATAATTAAAGATACAAATTATTTCACGGTGATTTTTGATTAATATCATAACTTTTACCTATAATTTTTTTTATTGCGATGAGAATGTTTTAACTTAGTTCTTGATTAATTTTGTGTTTTTTTATTTTTTGAACATAAAATTTTTAAATAATTTTCTATTGATATATGTTTTTGTTTATATCCTGTTTTTTTGATAAAATAAATGTATTATCTATTTGATAACTTTCAAAAATAATATAAAAACCAATAAATTGAAACTAACATTTGAATAAAAACACACTATTAAATATAAACTAACTATGGTATATAAATATCACAGTTGTAGTGTTCCACTTTTTGCAATAACACAATAGAAAAGTTGTTTTGAAATATTTTAATGAAATCTACTTAAATACAGTCTACCCTCTCAATAATGAACAGAGCCGCCACATAAAATGATTTTGTTCATTATTCAAAATAATGAACAAAAAAGTGACAAGATAACGTTATAATTATAATAAATACAAAAAAATTTATGAAAATTCAAAATATTCCTTCGTCAGCATGTAACTTGAAATGTTATTTCTCACTAGTACTTGTTTAGAATAAAAATCTTCTTTGAATTTTTAAAATATCCACATTTCATCTTTAGCATATTTGAAATACCACATTTCCATTTTATCTAAATATGTAGAGATATCCTTAAATGTTGGCATGCTTATTTCCTGTTCTTTTGAACTGTCAACATCATTCTTACAATCATTGTCTATTGTTTTCTCATCACAATTAGATGAATTATTTATCACTAGTTTAATGATATCATCTATTTGTATCGATTTAATTTCTTCATAGATCTCGTCGTCTTCTGAATCTGCATCTTGAATTTTGGGAGTTGCTTCTTCAGAATTCAAGTTATCTAGCGCCTTTCTCCAGCAATTTTTTATTGTAGCATCAGTTATTTCGGCCCAAGATTGATATATTAGGATGTATGTTCTTGATAAATTTACTCTCTTAATTGCAGTGAAAAAATCACAGCAGGGCCCATCTGAATTATACTGATTGAGAAGAACAGTACTCAAGTGTCTACGATACCTGTCTTTGAGAGCTTTAATAATGCCCTGGTCCAATGGCCAAAATCAAAGAAGTGCAATTCTTAGGAATGAATAGCAATTCCACATTTTGGAATTCAAAATCATATATGTGAACCGGTGCGTTATCTAATAAGAGAAGAATTTTCTTATTTCGTGATCTCATTTCTTGATTAATTTCTATAAGCCACTAATGAAATAAAAATGATGTCATCCAAGCTTTTGGTGATGATCTATGTTTGATGTTTAAGTTTTTCAAAATGTCTTGTGCTTTACGAAAACAATTCGGCCTTTCGGATTTTCCTATCGAGAAAATTTGAAGTTTTTCACCATTCATACTTACGACCGGTAAGAGAGTGATTCTTTCTTTTTGTTGTTTATAGCCATGAACTTTATCATTGCTATGGACTAACGATCTATTTCTGGCCGATTTGCAGAATAGGCCTGTTTCATCACAATTGTATACATTTGACGTGCCATATTCTTGTATTTTTCTGTGAAGTGTCTTCTTAAAATCTTCAAACCTGCTTTTGTCGACAAGATCAGATTCTCCGGATTGAATTTTACTTCTGATTGAGAAATTTTTTTAAAACAAGCAAGCCATCCATTGAAAGCCATAAAATCTGTAACATCGATTTTTTTTGCGATCTCAAATGCCTGGGTCTGTAGATCATTGTCAGAAATACAGAAGTTTTGCGATCTCTTCTTTTTCGTGTCCAAACAACCTTCTATTTCCTTCTTATTCTTCAACACGCTATTAATGCCACCTACGGACACACCATATTTGTCTGATAGATCTCTCTGCGTCAAGTGCGTGTTAGTCATGTGAAACACTATTATTTCTTTTTTTTTGGAGAAATTTCAGTCTCTTTCTAGTTTTCTTCTGGTTGCTCAAATTTTTTTTGTTCATTATCGGGCATGCGCGTAGACTAATTTTTGAAAAATTATTGTTCATTATTCACTATTTGAAGTATCGTAAGAACTCTAAAAATAACATATTATTTAAACAGTAAACAAATTTTAAGATTATAAAATGCATAATACAACACTAGTCTTATTTTTGATCATTTTTTTATTCATTTGCTTTCGATTTATCCCATGTTCATTAATGAGAGGGTTCATTATTGAAAGGGAGAACTGTATATCACTTTTATAATTTTAAGACTGCGTGTCATAGACTATAATCATATTAAATTTATAATATTTCTCCATATTTAATGATATGTTTTACTATTAATATCCAAATATCGTTTTCATACTACTGGTTATCGATTAAAATAAGATACATCGTTAAATTACAAACATTGTGGTAAAACTTACACCAAAACGGTCCTAACAGAATAAAATGTTATAAAATTAATTTAAAAATTCTCTAACCTAATTATAAATTACACACAATATATAACAAGGTTTTTATATTTAAAAACCTTAAAATAATATCAGTCTAAAATCCAAGTGATACATACAGGATTAATATTTGAAATTTTTAATCATGTAGTAACAGTCATTATGTTATTTACAATATATTATCCATAAAATACAGTGAAAAAACTTAATTTAGCTGTGTGTACTTATTTTGTTTAAAAGCTTTTTTTACCTTGGCTTCACAAAAGGTCCCCAGTAGATCCGAGAAATGGGTGAAATAAAGTAATACACCTCGGTAAGTGACTCTTCGTGTATCAAATGACTCAATCTATACAGGGCACAGACATATACGTGCTTTTTTTAGTCTTCTATGTGCTACCTAGTGCGTTAATGCAGTGAGTCTTTCACCCATGTCATTGAGTAAATTTATTTTTCAGCAACCTGTAATATTTCCATAAAATGTGAAAATTTGTATACGCTTTAAAGTGCGTGCTTTTGATAGCTTATTTGAGAATCTCCCTCTCTTTAGGCTAGTTCTATTTTGTTTTAAATCGCTGTACTTTTTTCATAAGATTTTTAGCTATTTTATTTTCATAGAAATGACAAACAGGTAGTAGTGTAGTACGCAGACTGAAAAATTCGTCTATTTCTAGTTATAATCAACTTTTTTAAACTATAAGAATAATTTATATACATAGAAAAGAATATTGAGCGACTATAGAAATCTTATAAAGTATCATTTTTTTAGTAACCTTAGTAGACTATTCTTGTTCCAGTATTTAATTTTTAAATCAATGCACGCTTGAGGTAATTACTATTATTTGATTATTACTTCCGACTTTTTGTCGCAACTTTTTAATGAAAAATTTTATAAATGGAATTTAAGCGACCTCGGACTAAATATAAGGCAAGTTTTGGAGTTTCAGCTTCGGCGAGCAATTGTTATAAATCGACACTAGCCAACCAAATAAACGACACAGAAGGAAAAATAGACTTTTAGTGATACTTTTGATACATGATATAAAAGATTTTACAGCTAAAACCTATAGTGATATATTGATATTAAAAAGAGTCAGATAGGACCGTAAGTACCTAAATACGAAAAAGCGTGTTAAAGTATTTTTTATCAAATCGCACGTGTCGCATAATTTGAAATAACTTCACTATCTGTTTAGTCTAAGTTTATTTGAATTCAATTTTAAAAATTTTTGACAACAAATAAAAAACAAAAATTTGAATAAGACACAGCATCATAGAAATTAAGAACAAGCGAGCACTGGTCGGAAAATAAATACTCTAACGAGAGTATTCAACTAAGATCATGCTAAAAATAAAATTTATTTTTCTATAAGATTTTTATTTTTTCTCAATATTCTTTTATGTAAGTATAACATTGGTATTGTGATCAGAAAGTTCCGATAACTCGAAATCGGTGCTATTTGTATGTAACATACTACCCTGTTACAAACAAATAACCTAATCAGGCGGTTTTGAAGAAAAAGTGACAACTAATTTCAGAATAGTCTAATGATTAAGATCCACAAGTTACAAACCAATTTCACTGCACTAGTACTGCAAAAACAAAGAAAAGGAAGATTCGTATCTACAATTGAGATTACCAATGGGCCGAATGTGGACCAGTAATACGAGCCTTTACACGACAGTGTATGTGGCCTGTAGTAAACAACTTTTCAATACTGCAATGGTTCTAGCAAAACTAAAAAGACACCTTACAACATGTCACATCATATGAATAGTAAAAGCGCAGATTTTTTTGAAGGTTGTTTGGGTTTAAAAAAAACATATTACGACTTTTGAAAGTAACGTCACCGCCAGTGATAAGGCTTTTGAAACAAGTTATTAGCTAGCAGATATATTTGCACAGAAAAAAAAGTCACACACTTGGTAGGACCTTAATACTGCTAGCTTGTAAAATTATGGTTAGTAAAATGCCTGACCAAAATACACTACAAGGTACTGAAAATTTTATACTTTCAGAGAGTGCAGTAAGCCGACGCAAATGATATAACACTTGAAAATGAAGTGGATTTGTTCCGCAAGTTCTCTTAATAGCAATTTTATGATTCAACAAATTTTGCAAATAACAATTATGTAATAGCTTTTGTAACATTTTTTAATAAGGGTGGAGTTTATGGAAGTTATTCATTCTGCAACGAATAGCCAGAGAATAGCAGAGAAACAGATTTATACACTTGGTGCTCGTATGCTAGAGCAAGATGCCTTTTCTGAAAGGATTATTTTAGCTTTTATACTGACAATGTTTTATCAATAATTAACTAAAAAAGGTTTCGTTTCTGTCGTAAAACTGGAAAAACGTGATATAATCTCATCACACTCCCTGACAGAAAGGTGTTGGCGGTAAAACCACTTGGAGATGAACCAAAAAAAAGTTTCTGATGAGGCTACGAAAATAATACTTTTTACAAAAAAGACCATTTTACTCCAGAATGTTTAAAAAACCGTATAAAAACTTTTACAAAGAGCACTTGATCTATTTCTACATGCCGAATCTAGTAGTAGATTATACCTAAATGTTTTTAATAGGTTGTTTGTGCTTAGTTAGGAGTAGTGCAAATACTTTAAAACAATAGACACGATTTTACCTATTGCTTTCAAGATGCAAAATTATTGCGAAAGTTAAGTTACTTATCCGATCCTTTTTATTACATGATTTCAATTGTACAAGTCACTAAAGGTTTCCAGAGAGAATATACAGCATTCAAGTGATAAAAATTTTTCCTTTAAAAGGTGAGAAAACGTGTGGAAAAATGCATAGCAAAAGGAAGTTTTTGGATACTTTGGCTGCTTCAGTGGCTTGTAAGTTAGGAGAGAGAAAATTTTAAAACTTATTTAACCTATCTAGATAAATTTTGTATCAACATTTTAAATTATGTTCCTTTTCTTCCTACGCACGTACATGATTAAGTAAGGGATCGATACTCTGAATCCTTTGGACACCTTGAGAACCCGACATTAATAGATGAGGAAGAACCTTATTAGCTATAGTGTCATCTTACACTCATAAGACATACACACCTTAATTTCGATAATTTTTGTGTTTCTTTGTAAAAATTGTATCCAAAAATTCTTAGAAAAGCAGTAGAAATACTGTTATAGTTTTCAACTCTTGTCTTGAGTGATTAAAACTTTTCTTATCTAACAAGTATCAAAAGCAATGATAAAATTCGTCTCCATTTATTTAAAAATCAAATCCATGTGTGTTTTTTAATGTTAGCTTTAGAATTAATTAGTTGCCAGAGGAACAGCACAGGTTTTACATTAGAGAAGCATGTCTGAATTTATCATGTATTGATAATAACATATCCGTGTATGATTTATTTGAGAACAGTACTTGTGACCTTATTTTATCTTTTAACTATTAAAAAATGAAAGTATATGATAAATGAATAACAAGTTGATACAAAATTATCTGCTGTCATTCGATATAAATTTTTTTATTATTGGTATATGATATTAGTTACTTCATAATTATGTTTTTTGTGTTAATATGGGAAGATAAATTCCTTGACGAGGTATCATAATAAATGTATGAACCTTATCCAGCATTACCAATAAATTTTTTAAAAGTATCAATTTTCATGAAACCAATATTAAATATGTATGTATATGAGAAAGATATGGTACATGATATTTGGTATATGGGTACTTAAAACATGTAATTTATTTTAAAGATCTTAGAACGGCTAAGAATCTGAGAAAAGCTGGCCTGATCCATCTTATCTAATAAAAACTCTATGATTGAATGTTTTTAAATATTAAAATATGCCAAAATGTAATGACTTAAATTATAAATTTATTATAATTATGAATCTATTACTATTCAAAGAAGAAAAATAGCTTTAGTAAGTAAAGAAATATTTATAATTTGTCACTGTATTCACATTAGAACAGTTTATATAATACTGAATAATATTTAAATCTAAATACAAATACATTTTTTTTATAACAAAAAATGTCGCTATCATAAATTTCATTAAAGAGACTTTTTTAAATTTAATTTATTTTTGAAAAAAAGAGTTCGCATAATTTTACTCTCATAAGTCAAAGAAGTTTTTTAAAGTATTTTTAATTAATATAATAGATCATTTTTTTGACAATTTTAGATTAGTGACGATGTTTTAAAACAAATAATATTTTTATCACCTGCTAAAAATGCTATAAAATTTAGCTGCAAAAGTTTATCTATAATTTTATAAAATAAACAATATCATCCTGCCTACGATTTGAATAAATGGTATATTATTATAGACTAATACTGTAACATTGCCTTTAATGCTTCTTTAAATCTTCTTTTTTCAAGAATAAGCTGCTAACATGTAACCGTTTCTTATAAATTGAAAAATAGTTGTAAAGTTAGTAGAATATGCCCAACTCTCATATATATAATAAATACTGTATAACTATCTTTAAAAACTAATAGTAAAATTGATATATTTTCTGATTTATGAAGTATTAAATTTTATTATATTCGTAAATTACAGCTATTTGTGATACAATCGTAGGTTTATTTAGTAGAAAAACTGTTTCTTAAAAAAAATGTCTTGAAGGTTTATTGGCATGAAACTTAATACTTCGACTTAATATGAGTTGTTCAGTACATTTATAATATTATCTACTCTAATAATAATAATATCTAATTTCAAAACTCCATGAAACTTGTTAAGGCCATACAAAAAATTTACTCAATGTGAATAAAAAATGTTTGACCTTAAAACTGCTACATTAGGACAATGAAATATTAAATTATTTGATTAGAAAAGCTATATAGTCATAGATAGCTATAATACAGTTTCATTGAATGATAATATTTATTATCATTCTAATAATGGAAAAAAATAGCTAATATATCACAGGTATTACAAGTTTTTTCAATGAATAATTTTTTTTAATTTTCGATTAGAGGAGGATCACTTTATTTTGTATTAAAAAGAAATCTTTTATTTAGTATAATATACAGAACCAAGGTGAAAATAATAGTTATATAAAACAATATATGTTAACAAAGGTATACCTTGATATAGTATAAAATTAAAAAAAGATAATAGATAGAAATGAAAAAATTTAATACACCAGAATATGACAGGACTGCATGTATTAACCTCGCTATCATCATCTTTAAATAGTGCAGCCAGAATAAACCAAATATTTTTAAGTGAAAACCAAGCATTCAAAAAAAATTAAAATATTGCTCCTCTTGTTGATAAAATTCGAAGATATTTTGGATTGACGATTATTACTAATAGCTAGCATATTTCTGACAATTCCGATCAAACCTATGATAATAAGGTAAGCGGGCATTAACGGTTCAGCAGGACATTTATCCCAATAAATTATTCCTAAAAATTTAAAAATAGATTAAAATTTATTTATAGCGGATGTATATACCAATAACAAGGGAGCAAAAAGGTACCAAGAACAAAATTAGAATCGCAAAAAGGAAAGATACTATTAAATAAATTTTAAAGGTTATTTAACAGAAAAACAATAAATGACTGTATTCAGTGAATATTTGAAGAAGTGAGGAAATTGAAACTAAATAGTCAGTTATTATTACCTTTTTGCTCAGTATATTCATCATCACTAAATATTCTATATGATGGAGGATCTTCTGGAATAATATCACTTTTGATAGCTTAAAATTAATAATATGAATATATAATTTACTAATAATATGATTATTAGGTACACTGTTCATAGGATTGGAGCTTAGTTGGAAATAACACTAAAACTTCCATTGTTTAAATATACTGTATAAAATATTCTTTAAGATAACGAATTTGCTCTTATTAATACAGAGATGCTCACACCTAATTCTCATTATACAATCAAGTTCGTATATATATTGACTAAACATCCAAAGATATGACATATTTGTGTCATTATATGTATTAATGACAATTTATAAATATTTGTTGTGTTTTTGTGATATATTTAAATTTTAATATCCTATATTAAAAGTTAGTAAATAATCGAAATATTATATGCTTTAAAATGACCATCTTAAAGGTTACTGTTTTTTAACTAGCAGTCGTTCGCACCACTGAATTATAAACGATTTAGCCACTGTATCTCGCTTAAATAACAAATTGATTTAATGCTTGTTGATATACTGATACTTTTATAACAATCAAAACGTGTCAAGTATGTATATAATTGATCTAAGCAGTCGTTTTTATATCTTATTGGCTATGAATTTGGGTTAATTCTAATATTCATTAGAGTATTAAGGATCAATAAATTTTTACAAGCTAGATTTAAATTACATCGATATTAATAACAAGTAGACGAAACTACATAAAATCCGTTAATGATTAAATAAAATATTATAATTTCAAGCGTTATTATAAAAAAATACAGTATCTCCTGTTATATTAGCTCAATTTAGATTCTGACACTATTTCTATTCTTTTTATATCATAGTAATATAAATTACTACAATAATTGATGGATTTAGTATGAAAAATAGCATTATTTCATAGAATTATTTGATTTTTTCGAATGAAAATAGGTTTTTTGTCTAACTTTTATAAAGCTTTGATATATATTAGCTCTAAAAACTGCACAATAACGCTAATTCGGAAGATTTTGACCTAATATCCTTACTAATTATAATATGCTAATACAAGCTATTTAAAAATATATGTTAAAGCCTCTACTACTATTATAATCCTAATCGTTACATTCACAACGTCAATCTTAATGTAAAAAAATCTTATTTAATATTATTAAAATTAAAGTGTTAAATACATTGATAGTAATTTTAAACATCAATATTTTAAAATTACTACACTACGAAAATGCTTTCTTGAATTTAAGAGTATTTGTTATATTTCTATTATAAACTATACGCATATTACTTGCCAGGTTACGAATAATGACTCTGCTAAATTCTCATTTATTGTATACCTTCGTATCCTTTGACTTAAAATTACTGATACCAATATAATAATTAATAACGTCAAAAATTATTTTATAGGTTATGACTTGTGTAGGAAATATAGATAGACAAATGTAAAACGAATGTATGAAGGCACAAGAGAAAACTACTAAAATTTTTTATGTACCATTATGCATCCAAAACCTTCACAAAAGTATTATCAAAGTACTACTAACTTTTTTTTCGTACAAAAATAGACATAAATATCACTCTACTACTATAAAAAAAATATTAAAATTTAAGTGCGATTGAATTGCGTGACTTTATAGCGTATCTATAATGCTATATGAAACGTTTTTTGCAAACTTAAACCGTGAGAACTTATAAACTTTAAAGTGGTATTAGAATTTTAATGCAAATTTATACATAACCTCCCACAGTTATTGAATTTTTAATTATTAATATTTCTAAAATTATTTCACAAATCTTTTTTTATAAAGAAACATTGATGAAATCCCTTTATACAAAAAGGAATTTAATGAGTTTTAAGAGTTTAATGTAAAAAATAAACTTTATAAAAACTTATTTTTATTACTAACTTGTAGTTAACAAAAACGCTTATTTAAAAAATCCATATAAAAGATTACTATCTTAATTTATAGGTGTTAGTAGTTTTTCTTTCATAACCAAATATATTATGTGATTTCTCGCTGGTATATTTTTCGAATAATTGTATATTACAGGTATACCTAACTGTTTAAAAAAAATGGTAGATAACTAGGTGATTTAAAATTTAATTTATTGATATCAACATTAGTTATGTTATGATCTATAAGTAATAAGTAAAATCTATAAAAATATTCGCCTCTGCCGTAAAGTAATTTTTAGGAATGCTTCTATATCGAATAACTAAGTCACGAAACCGACTCAAAAGATATTATTTTTGATTAACATGCTAATAGAAATATATAAATTAATTTAAAGTTTTTTTAGAAAGTATAATCACATTAATTCAATAAATTAAAATAATAATGCATGTAAATGTATTTTTTATATAATTCATTATATATGATATCTACATCAAATCCAGTTTATATATATATATAGGACGATAGTAGTATAGCGACTTCTTCAAGCGGACACATGTCGCTATTGATTTTCACAGGATGATAAATGCGCTATTTGCATGTTCTTTTTTTGCATTTAGTTTAATAATATTTTTAATTAAAAACGGCGCATATCCTTTTGTTTTTTAATTATTTAAGTGTTTAAAATAAAGGATTTTCTTAATAGGAAACCGCTGATTTTGTTGTTAAAATGGATGACTTTGTACTGCTAAAAAAATTTCAAATAATACCTAGATATTATATAAGCAACATTTTTAAGTTAAAACAATTTTAGAGATGATACTCAACGCTGAAGATGTTAGCAGAGAAAGTATTTCTTTATATAACATACTTTATTAGTACAAGATACATGTAGAACGATCACCATTTTCGACCATAATCATTATGTTGATAAAAATTATATAAGTCATATTTAATAATGAAGATTGCTTCCTTTTGCATAAATTCTTACAAAAAGTAGTAAAGTGTATAGCAAATTCACCGGTAATAAACTGATTGAAGAGTATACAATAAATCAGAAAAAGAACGTTAATAAATTTCTGCGGTAATCAATAAAAAGAATGACAATTACTGTGAGAAGTAAACGTTCGTTTCAGATATTGCTATACATAAGAGACCAAAAATATTGTTATTATGATAACGATTTTCTTTTTGAAGAAAGACTGATGATATATACAACAGTAAGCCATACTACACGTGGTAATAAATCAAGCACTTGGCTAGCCTTTAACAACTTAAAGTACTTCTAAAAACATTTAACGATTTGTGTGGTATACATGGTGTGAGAATTATCACATGTCGTGCGCGCGCTGGATCCAAACACCATTACGAAGATAAACGATACAAAAATAAGTAGCGTATATATAGATTGCCAATCAGTTCGATTAATTAACAGATGACGTCATACATAGTTCTGGCTTGTGTTACTGTCTTTATATTTAGTCATAAATAAATATGATAATTTATTATTTATTATAAATTATCTAAAACTCTCACATTGCTCCTTTTCAAAAGAATCAATGTCCCTATTGATTATAAAGTCCGGGAACCATTCCGGGGCTTGCCTTTGTCTATTAGATTTCCGAGCTGTTGAGCCCCAATTTGAAGTAAAGTCATCATCTACTCTTCCATTATTAGTATTCGGCATAGTATCATTAGGCTGAAGCCAGACGTTTGATTCCACAATTGGAAGATATATATTTGGCGTTTGTAACTTCAAGTTTTGATGAATTATTGTTTCACTCTTCCCGTTAATATCAACTTTGTATATGTTACTGTTTATTTTGCTAATTATTTTATAAGGTCCCTTCCAGTAACCATCTAGTTTGTTACGCCATATGTGGTTTCGTACCCAAACTACATCGCCTTGTTTAAAACATTTTTGCTCTCTGTGTTCAGACGAATTTTTCTCTTTTTCTTGTGCTAATTGATCAATGGCTTTCCTAGCCCTTTTTATCGAGCTATTCATTCTTCTCACGAAGTCATTATATGAAGCTTCACGATGGTGACTAATATCTAATGAAGCGGACAGATGGCTTAGTGGTATAGGCTTAGAACTCATGACCCCGAGGTCATGAGTTCGAATCCCGGTGCCGCCCACTGTTTCCGGTCTATCGTATCCCTTATTCCGAAGTTAGTAGGAACACTATGGTAATTGCATGTTTCTATAAAAAAAAATTATAGTACATGCTGGTAGTCGGAGGAATCCTGATGGGAGGGCGAAATCGAGTGCTGATGCACTAGGGTACGATAGTAAATTCCTGCCTCTGTTGAGTGATTCCCATAGAGCCAACGTCCGAGAAATGGATAGGGTAGGGGTGGTGGTCGCCCCAAAACGAGGATGTTTAGTGGGTTAAATTCCCACACTACCGCAGAATAATAAGTCGGAGCTGGTGTGTGATGTCGTGTGGTTGGGGATATGATGAAAAAAAAACTCCGCTGCGGTGCCTACAGCGTTTAATGAAGCAAGTCAGACCAACTTGAACTTCACAGCCCAATAAGCTGCGCCAGGGGTTTAACGTCGTAACTAAAAAAAAACTAATATCTAATAAAGAATTAATTTCTCTACCGAACATGAGTTTATTTGGGGAATATTTTGTGCTTTTGTGGTCTACTGCTCTATACGCCATAAGTACAAATGGCAATGATTTGTCCCATTCTAACTCATCCTTCGCCGTTTTCGAGATCATGTCAAATAAAGTTTTATTGAATCTCTCAACTAGTCCGTTTGACTTGGGGTAGTATGCTGTTGTTCGTGTTTTTTCTATACCCAGGTATCCAGTTATCTCTTTTAGTAGTAGTGATTCGAAACATCCACCTCTATCTGTATGGATATGTTTTGGAACACCATATCTGCAAATAAATTCGAAGACCAATTTCTTTGCAACGGTCGAAGCTTCTTGATCTGGGATTGCATACACTTCCACATACTTTGTGTAATAGTCACATCCTACCAGAATAAATCTGTTGTTCTCCTCAGTGACATTCAGAGGACCAACAATATTAACGCTGATTCTTTCAGAGGGTATCTAGTTACAGATTTTTTGGTGATTGTCTTTATAGGGGTTTTAAACCGATTTCTGTGACAGCAATTAAAACAGCTAGAGCACAAATTCTTAACATCTCTTGTCTGGAATGGCCAGTAACAATATTTTCGCAGTAATGATTACATTTTTTCTGCACCTAAATGTCCTGTCTTGTGCCATTTATTTAAGATAAATGGAATTAATTCTTTGGGTATAACGATCCTATCACGATAAGGTGCTGCTACATCATCCGATACTCTAAATAGTATACCATTCTTGTTCTCTAGATTTTTCCTTATATTCCAAGGTATATCAAATGAGCTTGATTTAGTCTGTTGTTTGGTTTTGCATTTATTTGTGACTCTAAACATTTTTGCATCATAACTATATCACTATCAGATCTTTGGGCGTCCTTATTTCTCTCATTATCACCTGAAACCTTAAGGATGTTAACATTTGGTATCCTAGATAGGGCATCTGCATTTGAATGAGCTGAACCTTTTCTATGTTCTATTGTAAAATTATATTCGCTAAGCTTACCTAGCCATCTAGCAACTTGGCTGGTTGGTGACTTAAAATTTGTTAACCAGACTAAACTGTTGTGGTCGGTTCGAATTTTGAATTCCTGTCCCAAAACATATGGTCAAAATTGATTTAATGCCCAAATTACAGCCAATAGTTCCTTTCTTGTAGTAGAATAATTAATTTCTGCCTTTGATAATGTCCTGCTAGCAAAATATATTGGTCTTTCGCCATTAGTTGTATTTTGTGATAGAACGCACCCAATTGCTTCGTTACTAGCATCACAGTCCACTATAAATTTGTCTTTCCAATTCGGTACCTCCAACACTGGAGCAGTTAGTAGCAATTCTTTTAATCTTTAAATGCAGAATTACAAATATCAGTCCAACTCCAAACTACTTCTTTTTGAGTAAGTTTATACAGCGGCGCCGCAACAAATGAAAACCTATTTATAAACCGTCTGTTAGTAAGAGGCAAATCCAAGAAATCTTCGTAGATCTTTAACGTTCTTTGGAACATTCCATTTTCCTATAATCTTTAATTTTATCGGGGTCAGTTTTTATACCGTCTTTGGAGATAACATAGCCAAGAAATTTAACTTTGTTAGTACAGAAACAGGATTTCTCTATCTTAACTGATATTTCTGCGTTTTTTAGTGGTTTAAATACATTTCTAACGTGTCTAATATGTCCTTGGTAATTTTTACTGTAGATAATAATATCATCCATGTATACAAGGCAAAATTTACCCATAACAGTTTTTAATACATTGTTCATAAAGCTCTGAAATGTTGCTGGTGCGTTGCACAAACCAAATGGCATTCTTTTAAAATGATAATGACCATCATGAGTTATAAATGCCGTTTTCTCTATAAAATTAGGTTCCATTTCTATCTGATGATACCCAGATGAAAGATCAACCGTAGAAAAAATTTGCGAGCCATTTAAACTGTCAAGTAAGTCGTCTATTCTTGGAAGTGGGTAGGAATTCCTTTTAGTAATTACGTTTAATTTTCGATAGTCTATACATAACCTTGTCGTACCGTCTTTTTTTGGTGCCAATAGAACATTGACTGCCTATGGACTTGATGAAGGTTCAATGATATCATCTTCCAACAATTTTTTTATATGCCTTTGGATTTGAGATCTTTGACAAAAAGCATGTCTTCTTAAGTTTTGCCTTATCGGCGCTGTACCATCCTTAAGTTCAATACTGTGAGTAGCCCCTTTTACACTATTTAATTTTTCTTCCTTTTTATAATCCAATTCTGGAAATTCTGTGTATAATATTTTGGCTACTTCATTATCATAGGTTTTCGTCACACTTTGGCATTCATTGAATTTAATAACCATATTTTGCTCTGATTTTATTCTTCTTCCACATAATTCTATATATAGTCCATACATATGTAATAAGTTTAATCGAATAATAAATTCATTATTGACTGAATCCAGAATGTAAATGTCACACTGTTTAAAGGTATTTTCATAAGAACATTCAGCCATGAACTTACCACAAATTCTTATTTTAGATCCATCAGCTAGAATAACCGCATTAAAATCTATATTAGACTTTTCATAAGTGAATCCAAGTTCCTTCGCCAACTGTTTACTCATAAAAAATTTATGCGATCCAGTATCAACAATACCACAGATCATAACTCCGTTAACAGTCAAATTCAGTTTAATAAGCCCAAAACTAGCGCCGGTGGAATAAGACACGTAATAATTAACATATTTTATACAATTTCTAGCAATATGTCCGTACTTATTACATTTAAAACATTTAATTCTATTGTTCTTTGTGTTCTTCCGTCCATTTTTCATCTCTAAAGCTTCCAGTCTTGAAGAAATATCATTTAACAGGGAGTAAATACCATTCTTCGTTGTATCTTGGCCCATTCTTATTTCGTCACAGCAATATTCGGGCTTGCTCTTTCATTACCACATTCATTGTTGAAATCGTGGTTGGCGAGATGATTCAGTCTCTTCTTTAATTGTATTTTCAATAGAAGAGGCAGCATCAATCATATCATTTATGCTTTCCAACTTTGTTAAAAAAGGTGCCTTTTAACAGATGGGTCCGAACAGGCCTTTGATAAACTGATTGCACAGCAGTTTCTCTAATACGCCAGCACTAGCATTTGGGACAGCCTTTCGAACCAAACCCTTATGTCTGAGCGCCAAAAGCTCTAGTAGTTTCAGATTGTGCTGCAGCAATAAAACGGCTATGTGCAAGATAGGACGATGCTGATTCTCCAATATAATCTATCAAATAAGTCTTGACCACAGAAAAAATCTTCCTTAGAACCAAATTCTTGATTCGTCAGTGCTTTGAATATATCATCAGATAAACATTATCTTCAGCAATGATAATTTCTCAGTTGGATCAGTAATACCATCCAAGGAGCATGCCAATTCAAACTTCTCTATCCAAGATCTCACTTCCTGTGTTCCATCAAAACTGACTTATCCTGCTTTATGCGCCCAATGTGAGAATTATCACATGTCGTGCGCGCGCTGGATTCAAACACCATTACGAAGATAAACGATATAAAAATAAGTAGCGTATATATAGATTGCCAATCAGTTCAATTAATTAACAGATGACGTCATACATAGTTCTGGCTTGTGTTACTGTTTTTATATTTAGTCATAAATAAATATGATAATTTATTATTTTTATTATAAATTTATCTATGACTCTCACGTATATCACTTAATAATTAAGTTATATGGAAATTTATAATTACAGAGTATCTCGAAAAAACGAGTATATATTTAACATAAAATGCAACGAATTCAGTAATACTGTAGACCTTGCTTTACGATAGCTTTGATTGATATGATCCAACTTATCAGTACAAATAAATTGTGATATTTCTTAAAGAATATTTATAGAGACTCACATCCACACGGAAAAGCAGTTTATGATATTTTTGCTTAAATCTGCAAAAATAGATTATTCTGCTGTAAAGAGATCCATGATAATTTTTATTCATTAATAAAAGTGTTAATTTTCTTAATTATAAAAGGCATCAAAAGAGTTTATCGAATTGTTGACCAAAAAGCGGAAAAATATCTTGCCGATACAAGCTACTTTCCCCGATCATGTGATAACCTGTGTGTTAGTTTTTTTTGCCGACGGCTCTTTTCAGTATTTTGTATTCCTAAAAAGCCAAGTTATGAGGATCGGTTGAAGGCAAAAATTTTTTAGTGGCGCGTGCGCATTACGACTTTAGGAAAATTTAAACCAAAGCATGCGCAGTATGAGAACACAAGAAAAGTTAACATATATATGTATAATATTTCAATTTTAATTTTACTTCCAATTATATTATTTTGCTATTAATTCAAGATAATAAGTGCCCGAATTGGTCTTTATAATCTCTGCAAATATTTCTTTGATGCGACCTAATTGGCATGAATATGCTGTGTTCCGGACAGCTAGCAAATTAGCTAAGCGATATTTGATGTCGTTTTCAACATTAATATAAATTTAATTTGAGCTTTTCAAAGAAAGTGTACATCCCAGGATGGTATTACTCAATACCATCCGTAAAAATGACGGTGGAATATCATTCATTACTCTAAAATAAGCATTCCATGCTTTGATTTGGTATTTGATATTTGATACCCTTCAGAAAGTTTTTATAGAATAATTCGAAAGATACGCAAATTAATTTATTCTTTTGATATTGGCTGATTCCTTTAATGTATTTTTTATATTCTACCTCAACAAATTAGGATGGATCGAACGCTAATGAGGGTTAAAACATTTTGTAAAAAATCGAAATTCCACGTTCTTCATAAAATGTTGGCTGAGACCCTAGTTTTTGAAACTTTTGGCTAAAATAATTTGCCAAAAGTGGAATAGGCGAAAGTAAACATCACTTTTTGTTCTTTTTTAAAAGTAACATATGCAGCAATTTCGAAATCTATGATAATATATTTTGGAAAATTATCACACTTTTCCTTAATGAATTGAAATGCCCTCAGGTACTCCTTTTCTTTTTGGATTTTAAAAGTATATTCACTAGAGGAAAAACATTCATCCTAATCTGTCCATGCAGAACATACAACTGGATAAACCTCCTCCAAAAAAACTTTAAATACACCATCCGCGCTATTAAAATTTTCGAGTTTTCTAAAACTTCCATATTCTTTTTTATGGTTAAGGTTAAAATAACGATTCAGTCATCAGATTTAACTTGTAATTCCAATAAGCAGAATTTTTCGTCTCTAAGCATCCTGATAATTTAGGTCACTTAAAGATTTTGAGTTGTCAATTTGAATACAATTTCGTTTTCTAATATATTTATATAAATACTTTGTTCATTATTGGCCTTTCGAACTTTTTTTGTCAGATGTTACTTGTGAATAGACGATAGAGGTGGAATATGCGGAATTTTTTGCTATATCTCGAATTGAACAGTCTAATAAAGTTTTGAAATTTCATTTTCCGACAAAGAATGATTATGGTTATTAATTTGATTTATTTTGTCAATTCTATCCAATGAAGATACCAATCTTGCAAGGCAGCTCCTGATTTGGCATCTTCATAATTGTGATTCCTTTCTGCAATAAAAAATTGTATAGAAATAATTCTTATAGAATATTATCTCTTTGTTTCTGCTCGTTGAAATAAATTTAAAGTTAATAATTCGCCAATCATATCACCAGTCATTACGACAAATTCCCAGCAAGTGTGCGCGTTAGTATAGAAAAGCGTCAATGCGCACGCGCCTGTAGAATTTTCTCCTTGTCAGAACCGATATGGGATTTCCATGTTTCCATAAAATAAATTATAGACTAACTTCGGAGGTAGTCTGATTAAAAGGTGAAATCATGTATTGATTCACCAGGAAACGAGAGTAAATATCTTGGAAGTCCAAAGCGATTATATGGTGGAATCAACGGCTGAGAATTGGATAGCTAGTTCATGTACTAGCAATCATCCATAAATGAGATTCATTTGTGGATTAAACTCTTTTGAAACCATAGCAAATCAACCGGATTCTTCTAGTTACCTAATTACGATTCAATACAGTTCCTTTGTCTACAGCGTTTAGTTGAGCAAGTATGACAATTTTGAATTTAATTGATTAGTTAGGTCAGAAGCTTTTCTTTGTAAATAGTTGTTTCATGTAATATTTTTTTTGTGTGGGAAAAGATAGCGATAGATTCAGCTGTATGTACTAAAATTAAAAAAATCAGATAACAACAACCTACAGATTGAAAAAAGAAGTATTTTTTAATCTTACTATTCTAAAATTCATTTTTAGCTATAGTTCAATGAAAAAGAGTTAATTAAATCAAATATAATTTTTTTATTATGCAGTGCTAGCTTATGAAATTTTTCGTCAAACAAGGACTATAAGTAGTAGTATGATAAAGGGATAGGAAGAGTGATTTTATAATATTACTATAAAAGATTGCTGAATAGTGTTATCAAATATTCAAGAATTTCATTTTCTACTAAATAAGAGAATAAAACTTTTTAATGTTCTAAAATATACGGTTTTAAATAGTCAAAATATAAGTATATCCGATCTAAATGCATGATATGATTGCAGTACAAAATTACTGGGCTTGGAGAGTTTTAGTTAAGTAAACATTATTATTGAGTTATCTGATAATTCAGATTTTGTATCAAGGAAAGATTATAATCATAGTGTTTATGGAGACCGTTAACTTTTACGAAAAGGAATAACTGCTTCATCGGTAATTAAAAAACTTCTTATTACTCTACGCGACTTCAATAATTCTTTAATTTTAATGGGGCATTTTTTAAGCAATAAAGTGCTAATATCAATATTTTAAAATTGAGCTAACATAAATCATTAGTTGGTCGGGTGGCGAAACATACCGCAAATAAATTTTATCACAATCATTTTTAGAAGGTGATGATTACAGAACTAAACTTTTACAATGTTACAAGAAACTCATATTAAATATAGCAGACGAAAATTTAACAATTCTGACTGAAACACTGTGCGTTTTCGTACTCACGGAATTTCGTCTATATGCCTAGACATTGTACCATAGGTTGCTAGAAATTTATAAAAAATTATCGAATAAACGAATTTCACATTTGTTTGTATAGAAAGTTATTAAAGAATATTTTTTAAAAGATAAAATATCTTTATGTAACATAACTGATGTAATATAATTATAGGTATTTGCATATAATCTTTATTTTAGATTCACAAAAATATTTAAAGTAATATTTCTTGAGGAAAGTCTTAGAAAAGGTTCTCTAATAGGATTTAGTGATAAAATACACGTAAAAAAGGTCAAAAATAGGAATCTGAATTTTGCAATGAGCGTGATTAAAATACGTAGACTTAGTCTTTATATTGCAATGGTAATAACGCGTTTATTTAGCGAGCTTCTAAAAAACTACTATGCGACAAAAAAAAGCATTGGCATGACCTAAAAGTTATAATAGTTATAAAAAATATAATTTCCCACAAAACTAAACAAATCGAAACTTTTTTTGTACCATAAAATAGCCCTCTTTTTTCACTAACTGAAATATCTCTTTTGAATTAGTTTTCGCAGAAAGATAAAAAATCCACAAAATTTTAATTTTTTCCAGCAATATGTGAGGCCCGAAATGATAAACATAAGTGCAATTGTGAATAATATGCGAAATATTGTAGTAACTGATTTTCTATAAAATTATAAACATAGATATAATTAAAATTCTTAAAAAGTGTTAAATATCATCTAAAAATTTATGATTAGATGATCTTATGTGTGGCGCTTTAAATTCGGCCATCAAATACTTTGGGTATTAAATAAATCCTGTTACATATGTACAGCTTTGACGCAAAAATAAAATTTTACGATTATTACCGACCAATTAACAATTTTAATATTTTTTTGAATAGATAAGGTTTTAATAAAGATAATTATTGATTTGCTCAAATTTATTTTTGATTTATTATAAAATCAAGTAATTTAAATCGTTTAAAAATTTACAACCTTTGTTTATATACTTAAAGAATTTTTTTTATTTCATTTATATATATATTAAGAATTATAAGAGATTTATTAGCTATTAATTCATCACATCATTTTTAATCAGTTCTTAAAACACCATGCCCTACAAATTTTGAACTTTAAGAAAAATAAGCTTGTTTTAAATTTTTATACTGCCAATAATAAAATTTATAAAAAAACAATAATCAAAAGTACATCAAATTTTATAAGATAGGAAAACTTTTTTATGGGAATATCACAAATATCGATAATAAATATCATATCTGAGTTAACGTTGTTGGACGCGGCCGAGTATTGTCATTATTTATTATACTAAACATTTCTTGTCTGAACAAATACCATCGGTTAACATTTTGAATTAGGTGTAAAGTAGAGAAAATAAACATTAAAATTAGAATCAAAAGAATAAAACATTCAATTAATTCTCTAACTGGGCACTTTCTGGGTCGAATAATACTTTGACCTAATCGCGGATCAAAAAGAGGTAGAGCTTCATACCAATTTAATTTTTCAAACTAAATTGACATTATATATAATAAAAAACAGCAAAAAAGCGATACCTTTAAAACAGTACGTAACATATACCGAGTTTCAAAAAGCTCTCTTATGTGGGAAGTGTATATATGCTGGAAGCAATCTTCTATTGGGATTATACGTTTTTCCTGGAAAAAAAACAGTTATATATATATAATTTATAATATATAATATATGATAGTTTGTAATAATAGCACTTATAAATTTAGTATCAGAATAAAGCTAAGAATTATTATTCTTGGATAGTAGAGTATATTAAAAAACTTTAAGAAGATGTTTTGAAACATATGAGATTTGTCAACGCCAAAGAAATTTTTATTTTATTAAGTATATCTAAAACAGTAGTCGTTGACAAATTTTAACTTATTTAGGTTTCGCTTTTTTGAGAAACAGCAAAATTTTTAATCAATATATACAAGTATTGCTCGTACAAGAAAACATTTTTGGGCGAAATTGGATACGATTGTAAACTATATTTTTAACATACTAATTAATTTAAAAATATTTAGAACAATAATTTTTCTTGTTTTTTACTGTATTAAAATAGCTAATAGCTTGATAGATAAAATTTTAGAAAAGTGTTTGATTCAAATCCCTACTTCATGGTATAAATATCGAATAAGAATTAATATTATGTTAATCTTTTTAAGAGTTTTGATAAAGCATGTCAAAAATATTTTGAGGAAACTTTCGCGCCTTAGTCACATGATAATTTCTCAAATGGATATTGTATAACAAATTAGACGACAAAATCGAAGAACTTTTTTAGATTTACAGTTATGAAAATATATGTATTTTTACTCCAAGAGAAGCGGATACTTAAAATATGAAGATTTTCATGTTACACTATGTGCCAATATTATAAATTAGAACATAAAAAATGCTAAAAATGATACCGAAATATTTTTAAATGTCGGTTGTAGTCGTTTTAACTTAAAATGACACAAGAAGTATAAAATTAGATAAATGTCATCTCTATAAAATATAAGCCATGTAAATTTTAAAATAAGGGATGCATAACTCATAAAAATTATAAAATAGACAATAAATTCTTTTTTATGGCTCTTATCTAAAGTCTATATTACGTTGTATATACCATTTTAACTAGTTTTTCGATGAGAGCATTTAATTCAATGTCATAAGACAAATATTTAATTTATTTCGATAAAAATGACTATTACTTTATTCTTATATGCCGTAGAATTTTATATATGCACATTACTACTTCAATCATTTTAGCTGCTATAAATTGCCACTTCGAAAAACTTTATTGATAAACTATAGCTGTAGCTATTAAAATAATTCGTCGATCAATACTAATTTTAAGAAATGTTCTCTTACAGTTCATCAATATCAATACTGTTAACAAAAGTGCAAGTGATAAAATGCTAAAGTAACACTTATAGTCGCAAAATTAAAGTGAACTTTTTTAAAAATAATAATTATTTTTATAATGATTCTAATTTATAAGCAAGTCAGTTCATATAACAAAATTCCTTCACTAATAATACTTATCAAATTAAAAATGTCAAAATTTTTTATTTCTCTTAAATTCATCATGGAATGAATTAAATGCCAAACTAAAAAGTTAGATTTTTTTGAGCCGTTTTAAATATTGCTGATAGACATGATATTGCGGGATCTTATTTTAATAATACTCTGCAAAATATTATAATTAAAAATTTATTAGAGGGAATCGAGGCTATTGGTTGATGGTGTCAAATAGGACTAGTGAGTTGAAAAGTTCTTTGAATAATAATTCATAAAACAAATAATCTAGTGTATTTAGAAATGAAACAAATATCACAGCTAAGTAAGTTGTATTCAGCCAAACGATAATCGAGCTACTATTTCTATTACAAAGAAATTTTAAAACCTTCTTGTTAGCACCATTAAAGCAAAAAATACTGTAACTGGAATTCTAATAGTTTAAAAAAATGATAAATCAATATAGTAAATATATGATGGTTATTCATATAAGGCGATGGTGTTTTATCAAACACAGTCGCAATAATTTTTTTAAAACAAAACTAAATCGCGCAGCACTTTTGGAATGCAATAGGCAAGATAGTTCTATTTTATTATCATCTCAAACACAAATATTTAACTAATCTACTTTCATTTTAACCAGAAATATTATATTATTAGCAGTATTACTGAACTTTAAAGATGGATTGTTTTTTTAATTTGACAACAATAACTCGAAATAATATTTTGAACAGTCATTGATAAAGTTATTTTCAAAATTACTCTTAAATTGTAGATTAGATTTTTGAAATTTTGATAATTTAAAGTATATACAATATGATTTAGAATTACAATGTTTTACTCATACGAAAATTTCCCGTCGAAGAAGTAGTGTGTTTACGATACAAAAGCAAAGCTTTTGTTATATTTTTTTATCTTTTCATAGAATGATCAAATTCACTTATAAATTAAAGTCAAAATTATGTTATATTTTTATTTGCAAAATAAAATAATTTTAATTATTTGGAGAAAATCGTTAAAATGTTCATAGCACTAGTTATTTTAAATCAGTCGTTCTTGATATGGAATCAGCATAATTGTCGCTTTTATGTTTTCATCAAAAACCATATAAAATTTCTTTACATCATAAGCTTATAGATATCTGAATTATATATATATGATTGTCATTCTGAAAATATTGTATAAGGTTTTACCCCTTATTACTACTTCTAGTGCTTTGTTTCACATAACTATTAGTTTATAGTAATGCTTCTATTTCTTTTTTAAAATTTATCGAAATTTCAAGGAAGGTTAAATATCTGTTTGAATACTTTTTCATAATAACTATATCTTGCGTTCCTAATAATAAAAAGCTGTACTTATCTATTACCACCATCGTTTAGAAAATAATATTTTAATTTCATATGTAAAAGCGCCTTATAATGTTAACAAAACTGAATTGTCTGAAGTTTTTTATCGAATAATTTTCAATATTAAAGATAATTAATGTTGGGTTGAGGTAGAAATTCTGCGAATAAAAGCTTTTTATCGGATTTCCCAATCTCATCTTATTTATCATAAAATAGAGTTATTCAATAACTCTATTTTACAACTGTATATTCTAGCATATTTTTCGTATTATAAAGGACCTTTTTTTTACTTTAAACGATCGTGGGATCGAATCAACCTCAGGGTGATTTTTAAATTAATGTAAATTTTCTCATCGAATTTAGTAAAGTCTAGATTGATGATAAATTTCAGAAATATGGTCTTTTATCAAACTATAAAAAAATTTCCTATTTTAAGATTTTACTAGCGGAAACAAATTTTGAAGGATAACCTCAAACGAACAATTCTTATCAAGGCAATCCAAAATTTATTTTATATTTTTATACATGGAATTATTTAATTTAATTTTATAGAATATTTAAGAATTTTGAGTAAAGCGAAGATTTTAAAAAGAACTAATCTTACATTATCTACCGATATTTTGTTCGGTTGAACATCGGGATTTTTTTCAAATAAAGGGTTAAACATTCGTTTTTTGTAAAATTTCGCAACAGATTCAATGAACAGTTTTAAAATATTATATATTTTCCATAAATGTTGAAATGATAATTTTATGCATTAAGCTAAAGAATTATTGCTAGAAAGAAATAACAGCTAGCACAGTGACAATATTGACGAAAGCATGCGAAAAGTGTTATAACAAACATTTTCGGATTACGAGAGGTTGATGACTAATGAAAATTCAATTTACTAAAAATTTCGTGGATAGAATTTTTTTATATTCTATAAAACGTGAAAATATAATTTTTAGTGTAGAACAAGAAAATAATTAAGTGGTGTCGATTTGACCTCATTTGTTTGTCGGTGGTTGGTATATTTTTTTATCATTAAAATTTTTAAGACATTTTGTCCCACAGATAATAACTATTAATTCGAGACAAAATTCATGCATAATGAATTTTATTTTATAATATAAAATTTTAAGAATTAGTTAAAGTAAAATAAGCGGCCTGATTTAGATTAAATTATGGCGGAAATATACTTTTGTTGGGACTATTTGTAAGATTTTAAAGTGAAAAATCAATTATGATCTTATAACAGAGCTTTATAATTTTGATATTGGCAGCAATCATTTATCACAGATTAAGGTAAAATGCGAAATAAAAAAATATTTTATAAGACTGTCTGAAGTAAGGTTATAATTATTCCACAAGAGCACAGATGGCTTATAAGTAAAGGCTACTGTTCGTCCATTATATTTGTTGCAAGATCGACCCCGGTGGTAAGACACTGTATCCTGTCTGTCGTAAGATTGAATCGAAATTCTGTACGAGCATTATGGGAATATCGGGTTACTACGAAAAAGTTACTCATCCTACTGAAGATTGAGTGGAATTTATGCCTCGTTGAAGTGATTCATATAGAGTCAAGGTTCGACAAAAGAATTGAGTATTTTATTTTTATCTTAAAAATAAAATAATTAGTAAGTAAAGCACCATTTCTACTATACAATAACAAGCCTTGACGTGCGAATTACGTTGAGTAACATTTCTAAAAACGTCTGCATATAAAATGAAGTAAGTCTAACTTTAATTCATATCCTAAAAAGCTCGGCTTATTTTAATGATCTCGTAATTAATATAAACTAATTATAATATATATATAAATATCATTTTTAAATTTAAGTAAAATTTTAAAAATTGATTAAGGAATAGTAATCTTCAAAACTATGATAAGATGTTTGTAGTGTGACAAATAAACATTATTTTTACAAGGTACAAAATATAGGATGTATCCGTTATTTTTACAATCTGATATTTTGTTTATGATAAAAAGGTATATTATTTCTCACGCTTTACTGTAAAATTTTAATGTAGTAAGTTATGCAGCATTGGCTATATTGTTTTTGATATTAAAATAGCTATATTTCAGAGGTTATAATTCCCATTTTTATAGAACATCGCATAAAGCCAAGAAATTTGATAACAGTCAAATAATTTGATAGCAGGTGTAATTTGAATAGCATGAACTAATTCATTTGATTAAAATTATTTACGTAATTAATACTGATTTTAATATTACTTAGAATTTTCCTATTGGTATATCAAAGACTTGTGCATACAAGTTTAAACTTAGTCATTAAAAAAGTTATTTCAGTTATTTTTTAACTTTAAATGTTTTGAAAAAATTTTTTATGTTTTTTAATTTATCACTTGATTATAATAAAACAGCTATAAATCTATGTAAAACAGTACAATTGTATGATGGTATACAAAAATTTGAAAAAGGGGGATTCATAGATTTGAGAATATTTTGTAATTTACAATTCGTTGAAGCTAAATCACATAAAGCATAATAATTTATAATATTAGATGAGAGTATCAATTTCATAATTCCTGGCATGCGGAAGAACTCACCATGAACACTTGCATTAAACACGCGTATTGCTTGGCGCAATCGCATAAAGGTACACGCATATTAAAATAAGTCAATGTGCATGCGCATTGATTTTTAATTAGACTAATGCAATTTTAAAATCAAAAAATTAACACTTTAAATATTTTGAAAGCTCAGTACGGTAGAAATTAAATAATTCTTCATGTAGAATTTGATTTTAAATATAGAAAATGTGAATCAACTATAAATAGTCCATTTAAGCTAGGGTAAAGGTAGACTGATTATACATCCCTCAATTTTGATTGAGAAAATTCAATAAATGGCTTTCATAACCAATCGAATTATTGAAGGTGATGTAAAAGCCTAATTATTAATCAATATACCAAGAACATGACCGAAAACACCCTAAAAATAAAGTGTACTATATGCCCTCGCGAAATGAGAATACTAGTAAACGTAATCCCGTATCAAAAGAAAATACATATGATACACTACGAAATAAAAATAGAGAAACAATATAGTACTCAACTTTTGAAATACACTAACGGATCTAAATATTGTAACGTTGAGAAACGAACTGTTATGTCTCTAAGATTCAACTTAGCTCTTCATCGAATATAATAATTAATTTCGAAAAACTGAAAAATATTAACTAATCGAAGAATACAGATACATGGATAGCTGACGTCAACTTCAAGATTGCTAAGAAGAGTTTCACGAATTATATAATTTATATGCTACCCAAGGAGTGATGTATTTGACCAAGTACTTAACTTACTTAACTTACTTTACGTGCTAATGAGTGCTAAGTCCAAATAAAACTATATGGATGTTCTTTTTGAACTATTAGTTGAATTCTAGAAAAATATCATTTTAGTTCTGGAAAAGTTTTTGTATAATTCTTTTAAGAATGCAAACAAAGAAAACTTATTTTGCATGCTCCACTACACTTTGTGTGTTTTTAGAAAAATTCGAATACTGGGACCATCAAAAAATTACTTTAATAATGCTGATTTCAGACTATATGTAAAGTTCTTAACCACATTAGCATTTGTATTTGTTCCCTCAGAAAATATTTTGAATAAGTTGAAAGCGTAGTCTTTGAACTTAGATAACATAAATTCATCACCGTTACTATTCTTTTTTGTAAAAAATTTCTTAGAATCATAGTATGAAATAATAGTGACAGGTGTTGATCTCACATCGATTGCCTCTGAATTATTCAATCATCACATTTATTACCGATTTGGTCAATGTCATCTTACCAAGTAACTTTTGTGGGAGAATGAAAAGAACAGCAATGTTTAACTGGACAAGACATCACTTATCTCAAGCATAATTCTACAAATGCATGTAGAACGACTATTACACCAAAAAATTATATTATCTCAATAATATTTGTCACTATTACGATAAATACTCTGACATTCTTTTCGGAAATTATTTTAAATACATAATGTTGTAAAATGAATTATGACGTAAGAAAATTATTTCATAGTAAATAAAATTGCATTTTCATCACGCACGCGTGTCATTTTTGGCATTCCGCGCATATACTGATTAATAGAAATGCATCATATATGTGTGCGTTTGAAGAAACGCGCACATAGATCGGTTACTTGACTTCTTTGATCATTTACGATTAGTAAAAACTGCACTACATAGTTTATAATTATTTATAATCTTAGATAATAAATAACATGGCTCAGCCTTATCACTTTCTTATAGAAGCTTAACCATCGATGAGGATATAATTTTGTACGAAATAGCAAAATTAGCTAAAATATCACTTTATACATATCTTAATTTAAAAAAATAGTAAAAACTATTCAAATGATTTAATTCTCAAAAAATTACAAGTACAAGAATAGCATTAAGCAAAGTTTAAAGACCCATAATATAGTGCTTATATAAAAACTAGTGATTTATTTTGATTAATACTTAAAATGATATTCCGAATAAGTAAGACTAGATAACTCGATATATAGTGTATGGGTGACATTATATTTTATCATCAATCGCCTATTTATCAAAGGGATAGAATCATGGTGGTTATAAAATAAATTGTTGAAAAGTTTACTTGAGGAATAATAAAATTAATATATTATTTCTACACTATCCAAAGAAGAATATATTCATAAGCTATCAGCACTCCTGGTTGATTTTACACCAACATATTCAATAATAGCCTTTCTATATAATATTTTACGTATAATCTATTTATATAACGTAAAAGGCGTCTATTTTACATATAATGTTGGATTATGTTTGAAGAATCAAAAATAATTATTAACGTGTTATTCGTTTGATCCACTTGATTTTAAAGTATATAATAAGGACTCATAATATCTTAACGTTTTTTAAACATTTATAAGAGTGCTGGAATTAAAGTAAGCTTTTAAGAATTTGGATTAATCTAGAAATTAGCGAGTCGTCTTAACTCGTATAAATCCGCGCGTAAAATTTTTCTTCAAGGATAAATGATAAAAAGACTGTGATATGAAAAAGAAAATTTGTATCAAATGCTATAAGAAATATCAGATTAATAAATTTAGTCATTAGCTAATATGATATAACTCATTGGATGTTTTTAGAAATAGCAAACTTTTAGAGATAAAGAGCTCCCCCTAGTGTGCGTCATTCTACAAATAACACAGATTAGTTTTATTGTCATAATCATTACATTAATTATTGTTATCAAAAATATATTTTTCATGAAAAATTTTAGATGGGTGAGAAGTAAAATGTCCCCCCTTACAAATACCAGCAAAAAATTTGACTTAATATACAGTTAATTTTATTTTATTATTACTTATATAAATGTATAATACATTTGACAAACTGCAAATTTAAGTTATATGAATATAAAAAAGATCCAAAGTTACTAATTAAAAGTGTATTTAAAGATACGCGTTATTGACAGATATGCACATATACCCAGTTAGTGAGTTAATTTAAAAAAGTTGGTCTTTGATACGAACAGAACATATTTTTTATATAATCTATAAAGAATTTCTTGATAGTCTTTATATTTTATGAATAAATTAACATTTTTCAACACATATAATAATATCAAAATTATAATTTCCTTAAAAAATCTTATGATCAAATTAAAACGTAGTAGTATTATTATCAAAATCCATTAATATAGTTAATTTTATCCCATAAATTTTTTTTAATTTACATTTCTCTCAAATTAAATATGTTCAAATTGTCTTTTATAAATACAAACGAGTATTTATATTTATACACACATTTTTGAAACAAATAATGTACTCAGCTTTCTATTTTTAATTTAAGTGGAGTCGTATTTTAACATTTAAAGCAATATTTGTGAAAGTTTGTTTTATATGAGAATTTTTTCAATGATACAAATCATTCGACCAACTATTAACAATATACCGAATAATGAAAAAATAAATTTACGTAATAAGGTAGCAAGGTTGATCCACATTGCATATTTACCATACAAATATAGCCACAATAGTTAACATACCTTTTTTGATCCTTTGTTAAAGCTTTGCTATGCTCTGCATAGAGCTAATTAAAATAAATCATTTATTATAGCAAATTAGATAGTATAATTTACTTTAAAATACTGATTAGTCGTTATTAGAATAAATTTTAATGCATTTTTAAGTGAGCAATCATACTTGTTATCGTCACAATTAAGTTTTGAATGTAAGATAAAATCGATAAGACTATTACATTTGTCACTGTCATAATTTCCATTAATAATGCAGACTTGATTTTCTGTTTTCACATCACTTGCCAACTGGCAGTCCGATGGATCATTAGTTTCATAGGTTCTTGATGACCCAAGAGGCTCGCAGGGATTTTCTGCCATTATAATGTCAGATTTACTTGATTTTATCTGATTTGTCTGAGTAGATACATTAAAAATATGTCTTTATTTAGTAATATTACTTGACATACATATTTTGATATAACTTTGAATAAATTGGCTGGTGCAAAGCATTTCGAAATTGTTGAAAATAATGTATGATTAGATTTTAAAACGCTAATTTCTGATTCATTTTTTGCTGCATCTATACCATCAGAATTTATTCCAAAAGTTAATTCAAAGCCCCAATATAAATTAACCCAACATTTTCAAATGGCTAAAAGAATTGAACATAAATACACCAGTAGAAGAGTACATATTTATATACATACTGTATTTTCACGAATGTAATTCATTCTAAAATATTTCATTACAAGTTTTTTTCTGCTATCGTAAATCGATACGTAAGTATTTTTCAACATGTTTATTAAGTTCATATAGCTGCACTGTATTAGAAACATTCTGTTTAAAGTTTTCATAATTTCTTCGCTTCATTACACTATTAAAAGATTATATTACAACATCAAATTATCTTTTTACGGAGAAATATTTTAATGTGTAGAAAATACAAAATTTCTACCTCTGTAATTTTTTATGATTAAAAAATTAATAATTTTAAGCATATTCTCATATACATGAGATACTGATAATAGGCCTCGGCATTTTCCCCTGAGCTATGGTATCAACAAGATAAAAATTTAAAATCATTAATTTATAAAAATTTCTATTCGATATTAAATTTAGAGAGTGATATAATAACTATAGATTTATTAGAAAATAATAAGTCTAATATAATATGTACAATTATTGTAGATAATAGCTATTGTGCTGATCAATGTAGAATGTTAATGAAAAGGTTCAAGTATATTTTTTTGGTCCACTGTCTCATATTTATCATTGCAGATTGTCAAAAAGTAATATTATACTAAGGTAGTATAAATAAAAAATTGTTAGCGGAAGATTCCGACCACACAAAAACATTACACTTGATAAAAACCATCAGCCGTACACATTGTAGCCGGTTACCTTCAATCTAAGCTAGTAAGGTGTTATAGGTGGTAGCGAAAATATTTAACATATTATATGTAATAATAGTATACTACAATGATAAAGTAATATGATATTAGCAAGAAATTTCTTAAATTAGATTCTAGAAAAATCGCTGGCTTTGGAATTAACTCAATAATTTATATTTATTATATTCTTTTATAACAAAAATATTAGCAATTTTTTACGACGGAATCTATCTGATTTTAAAAAATACTACATTTACTATTAGGTAAGCAAGTTATGTTGTTGATTAATGGATGGATTTTATCTGGAAAATTTCTAAAAGTTCTATTGCAATTTTCTATAGAATTATTCTTGTCAGTTTACTGTAACTAAAGTATATTGATCTTGGGTTTTTGTGAAATACCTAACGACTGGTACTAAATTACTGATTTTTTGCTATTGAGTATGTAAATAAACGCCAAAAGAATTTGCCTAAGAACTGCTTAAAGATATGTACCTGTGCTAACAAAGACAATATTTAATGATTAATAACAGGCAATAAAGTATGGTATAACGATTTCAAATTTCTTTAAAGTGTCATAAAAATTATATTCAGTTTATATCCCACAATTCTTAAATACTTAGAATAAGAGTATAAGTAGACAGATGACTTAGCTCACTAATTCTGAGGTCACTGGTTCGAATCCTGATGCCGCCCACTGTTTCCGGCCTATTTTATCCCTTAATCCGAAGTTAGTTGGAACACTATGGTAATTGCATGTTTCTATAAAAAAATTATAGTACATGCTGGTAGTTGGAGAATTAAATCGAGTGCGTATATGATGCGCTTAGAGTATATTCCTGTTTCCGTTGAGATGATTCCTATATATTAAAAACGTCAAATAGATAAATACATTAGGGGTTTTATTATCTCAAAAACGAGGATGTTTACTTTTAGTGTGCTAAATTTCCACACTACCGCAGAATAATAAGTCGGAACTGGTTTGTGATGTCGTGTGGCTAGATTATGATTGTAAAAAAAGTCATCAAAGTGAAAAAATAAAAATATTCCTTTTAAATACTAATTGAGATATATGAATAATTATATCGTCCTTTAGATTTATCAGTACTATAATCAAAATAAAAATTTCCAATAGACTGCATTACTGTAGATCAGAGGTTGAAAAATTATGACCCGCGGTAGTTAGCATTACAAATTAATAACATTATATATATAACGAAATTTAATTAATCAAGAGTTAATTGTGCGTTAAATAAACAGTAAAAAATACGTATAACACTATTTATTCATTTTTTGGTAATTTTAGCATAAATTAAAATTTGGTTATACACTGTTTTTTTTACCACAGCACTAAGAAAGACAGAAAACGTTCATACTGAGTCTTAATTATTTCGTAAGCCGTAAAAACCTGTTCAGCCCCAGTCTTGCGATTTATCCTGCTACATGTATGTATTGTTGAGTTACATTATTCACTTTCTACATTACCTGTTCATTTTGAAATCCAAATCTTGTATTTTAGAGATATTATTCACAAAATCACCCATAATGAGTTTTTTAAAAAAGCATTCTAAAAGTGAATGACGGAAAATGAGCACCTAGTTATAAATAATAACTTTGCGAAAAGATATTTCTTTATTGCTGTTTGAGCTGTAGCTATATGATTGATATATCATGTCGTCAAATTATATTAAAGAAATATAATTTTAGACGTCATTTTTAAATTCTATTCTCACCAACTTTTGACATATTTTAACAAATGAGGAAATAAATAATATTGAGTTTGACTTGATAAAGAACTTTAACCAGTAACAAACAGGGTTTACAAAAGCATCATTTTTATAAAAGAACTTGACACAAACAACTATTGTTCTTTTTATTGATGGCATTTCCCCAAATATTTAAGAATAGTTATAAAACAACTAGGGATAATTTTTAGTTGTTTTATATTGCTTAGATGAGAGTACTGATCTTCAGGAAACTTCCTCATTTATTTACATTTGAGAAATTTACGACAAATTTGAATTATAGATTCTAATTATTATAATTAGAATCACATAAAGAAGCTATTTCTTAGTTATTAATGCAACAGTGTTACCACTAGTTTACTTAGGCCGCAAAAGTATTCAATAAATTTGGCACCTGTTACAACCAATGGTTCTTTTTCATTGATCACCTTAATGGTCTTAAAATATTATTAAATGATAAAGCCAACGATAAATATATATTGCATAGACCGTTGTCTAAAAAAAGCCACAAATGAAAAGTCTCTGTAGGTTAGTGTTTAAATAAAATTACAGATTTAGTGGTGCGAGTAGTAAATGTAATAAGAATGAACTTGATGAAGCACAAATGAATTATCTTGAATGGTATTGATTCAGATTTTACCGATATGCTTTACCACAAAAAAGTAAGCTGAATAAGTATATGAGATCTCCATAAATAAATTTTGTTTACGAGATATGTAAAACATATCTTGAGACTTTTTAGAGACAATAGCGAGTTACAAGAAACGAATCTGTGAGTCCGCATTTTCTTCTGTTATAATGAAAAATCATAATGAATTCATCACAAAATTACAAGTTGAGGGACTCTTTGCTCATTATTTGTAATTTTTTAATAAAAGCGTTTAAATAATAGCTAAGATTATTGATTAAGCAACTAAATGGACAGAATTTCGGTCATATAACCATCTAAAGACACAAATAGGTATGGTTCTAAAAGTAGTTTTAAAATAAAGTTCACACTTAATTACGTTACATGAGAAATTTAACAGGGCGGTTTGCTGTTAAATTCCAAGGCAATCAAAGATCAGTTTGATTTACTTAGCTCGCCTTTTATAAATTTAAAAAAACTATCGATAAATCTAAGTTTTTTATAAATGATTCCAAAAATTTTTTGAAATAAATATTTCATAAAATTTTGCATACTAATTGAATAGTATGCTCCTGTGCATTAGAAAAAGTTAGAGAATATAAAAAACATTGCAAGAAAATTTTTTTCCTGCTCGCTGAGACATAAATTAGCTAGCAGACTTAATAATGAAAGTAAAAAAATTAAAGAACAGCTTACTTCTCGCCAACACAAATCTTTAGCTAATAGTGAAAGTGCACATAAGTAGCTTCATAAGTAAGTAGCTTCATAAGTAAGTAAGTAGCTTCATAAGTAGCTTTAGGTCTGTTTATGATAAAATAGCTAATGAACTGCATTAAGTTTAATTTAATTCGATTTTTTTTAAAGCCAAGACTCAAGCAATGAGATATTTTTTTCTTCAAAATAAGTATCTTAAAAGATTAGTCTCTACATGTAAGTATTGATTGATAGCAAATGCTTAGTTAAAAATATTACTAATTTTAAAATTTATTCATGTTACAATAAAAATACCTACGTCACTTTATAATTATAAAATTTTGATTGCAAGCACTGCATCGAAAACATTACCTACCACTACTTTAGTTTATATACTAAAAACATCTTAAATTCTGTGCAAGACCTTTAAATTTTATGCTCAAAAAATTACAAATTAAATTATACTTTAGTTTGTTACATAAAATATACAAATGATTTCCATCTATAAAAATATTTAAAGTCACCTTTTCCCTCACATTCTGTTTTTTCGCAGATAGACTATCTGCTGAAAGAATAACTAAATCGACACTGAATACTTTGGGTTATATATTTATTAAGCATAATATGTAAAAGTCAATTCAATAAATAAAGTACTTTCTACTTAGATAAAAACTTTACCTCAATTCAGAGGGGTAAATTATGAGATAAGGGGAGTTAATATATTATTACTTCGTTAGGATCTATAAAATTCCACTAAATTTTATAGACTATAGGAATTTAAGACTTGCTCAGAGTTATTAATAAAAAAAATTAATTATAAGAATATAAGAAGAGATCATGAGTAATCCTTAAGACACATTTCACCTGCTTTGTGAAAGTAGTTATTTATATAGCAACAAATCTGCTACATAAATTGAATTTGTTTTATAAAAAAATGACTATGGTGAATATATCAATTTATGGACTATAAATAAAATTGGTTAAATACTTTATATGATCAACAGAAAAATTCTATATTACTGAAATACACCGCGCTAGTAATTTCATGTCAAAGTTGATAGATTCACAAAAACATCAAGTATAATTGATACATTTCTATGCCACAGTAAACAATCATTATTATGACGATTAATTAAAAGTATTTAAAAGTAGTTGGTAAAATTTTAATAATATTAAAATTTTCGAATTTTTTGATTATTTCGAATAATTAGATTTAAGAGGATGATTAATATTATCAAAAATGTATTGTAGCGAGATAATATTTTATAATTATTGGCAATGAATAAAGGGGATAGCTTTTAGAATTGTCGGTAAGTTAGTTTAATAAAAGATATTATTTTTTCAAATTATCCTGCTAGCAGATAGCGACATGATAGATTAGTAAAATTATTATGAGACTAAAATATAACTTTGTGATTAATTTATATACACCAATTAGATGAATTATATCAAGTCAATTCGAATTCGAGAGGGTACTAATCAAACTAATTTAGCCATTATAGAATATTTAGCTATTACAAATTCAGCAATATTTAAAAATATGTCATTTTTTAGTAAATTATAACTAAAAAAGATGCTCAGAAGATGTAAGTGACGTGACGTAATCTCGCCCGAAATCCATTTGCGCACGCGTGTCAAATTGCACATATACTTTGGAGGCACGAGGAATTGCCCACGTGACATATTTTCTGGTGATTGAGCATTGAAATAGGATAAAATGAAATATATTTTACTTAAAACTATAAGAAATCAACCGAAAATATTTTACAATGGATTTTTTTATGTTAAAGGACCATGCCAATAATAATTGTCAATATTGGAGATGCCATATTCGTGGTTGTAAAGGAAGACTTGTTACTAGTCCAATCACAGAGATTTCTGAAATTAATGAAAGAAGTTTTCATAATCATGTTGAATCTGAAAGCGAAAATCAAAAAGTTTTATTTGCGAACAAATTTAAAGAAATGGCAGAAACTACATTGTACCCCCGCTAGCAAAATCTATTCCACTGTAACCAACGATCAAAAATGTGAATGATCTGCCTCTTATTAAAAAAAAGAAGTATACAGAAATATTCTGAATATAAGAAAAAGAAACTCGATTGTCATTAACAATGAAACCAATCTTTGTGACATGGGGATTTTATCGTTAAGAAAATGAAAAATTTTGTATTTACGACTCAGGATCAAATGATTCTAATAGAATTATAATCTTTTCCACCGAAAGAAACATAAGGCGCCTAAAAAACTCAAATGTATGGATTGCTGATGGCACATTCAAAGTTGTTCCGAGAGAATTCGGCCAATTATATATCTTACACGATAAGATTTTTGATAGGTGCTTTCCTTTATTTTATATATTAATGAAAGTCCGGACTGAAAGTATGTATTCAAAAGTATTGCAAATTTTAGTTAACATGGGAATTGAATTCCCAAGGTTTTTAATTATAGATTTTGAAATAGCCAGTTATGTTGCTTTTAAAAAAGCAACAAAAGAAACCCATATTAATTTTTGTCTTTTCCACTTTGGGCAATGTGTATGGCGCAAAATTCGAAAGGAAGGACATTCAGGAGTTTATTATCACGATGTTGATTTTAAAATACTGATCAAATGCTTTCTTTCGCTAGCATTTGTACCACCTGATAAAGTCAAATATGAATTTATGACGTTAAAGGAAGCTGCAGAGAAGTGCGAAAAAGCTGATTTACACAATTTTTTGGAATATTTTGAAAAAACGTTTATCGATTCTTCAAATATAAAATTGAGCCGTGGAGTGCTTATTATCGCGTGTTAGAGGGTGTAGATCTCACTTCAAACTATGCTGAGTCTTTTCATTCGCATTTTCAAGGAAGGTTTGACCAATCCCATTCTGGATTATTAACATTCATTGATAAATTGAAAGACACTCAAAGTGATACTGAGCAAGATATACGCTATCAAATGTGTTATCCAAGCTCTATTTCCAATGAAAAAAAGAAGAATTAAAAGATATATGTGTACGTTATGAGGAATATTTTGTTCTAGAATTCTTGGAAGCAGTTTCAACTCTATATAATTGGAAACTAAACTGATAGCTCTGCATTTTATCTTATAGATATTCAAAGACAACTTGATCCAACTTTAACAACTCAAAATATAAAAAAACTTAATTGATATTGTGTATTTATAACTGTTTTTTGCGCACGCGCCGGCGAAATTACGCCAGACGAAGTTACCTGTAGTTTCTAATGAGTTTTACAACAATAAAAAAAGCTTTTACTCTTTAGAATAAAATGCTACATTTAGAAGTAGCTATTATAAATGACTGATTTAAAAAAAAATTAATTTATAATCAATAACTTTGAATATCTGCTACTAGATAAATAATAGTAGCTTCATATGCTTAGCGACAAATTTAAAAGGTCACCTGAGTTATTTTTTAAAACAAATAGTTTACAAAACAGCATAATATAAACTATAATACTAATTCTATATAATAGAATTACATGAGCTAGTGCTTGTATTATTTTAATAGACATAACTTAAGCAATACTGAGAAAAAATTGATTAGCCTCAAAAATTTCTCTGACATTTGATTTGATGTTATACACAAAAAATAAGGCTCTTTTAGTAATTTTTGGAAAAATATAGTTCTATATAATAATCTCTGAAATATAGTTCCCTTACTGTAAGTATGCATTATTAACTAAACTACTATTTTATCATATATAAAATAATATTTTATTTCAAATAAATCTTAGAGTTTTTATATGAGTCATATTTATTGTATTATATACCTAAAAGTTGTGCAATATTATAAACTAATACGTATCATATGATATTACAAAAATATCATATGATACAAAAAGAATATCTCTGAGTAATGTAATGTCTTGCAAATAGTTCATGTAATGTAAATATATTGTAATATATTACACAATATATTTTTTGATCTATCTCGACTCTGCTGCAATCAATCTCGTCGAATGAAAGATTATAATTTCGATGTGTAATAATAAAAATCTACACCAGAATACAGGATTGTAACAAAATTTTTTTTATGAATTATAGAATTCAAATATAATTTAACGTTGTATTTTTTCAGTAAAATTTATAGATAAATTTTTTTTTTGAGATAGATAAGCTTTTTAGAAATTAATTGAATGATACAACATTATATAAGACAAATAAAATACTAGATATTTTAATTTGACTAACAATCAATTTTTTCCATGTTTTTTGATATGTTCAAGTACCTTAGTATATTCCTGTAGTATCCATTAAAATCAGCACTTGTGATAAGATTAAAAGCCTCTGTTATATAAACTTTAATTTTGGTTCACTCGAACACCTTTTTTCAGAGACAAGTACATTTACGTTTTGCAAATAAATTTACAATGGGATTAAAGAATGATGGAAAATAATGAACTTAGATTATCATGTAAAATCTAGCCCTTTATAATTATGCAATGTATGCGTGAATTATCTGAAACTAATAATAAAACTGATACAATTTTATTATTAGAACAGAATAAAGTTGATACAATTTTATTATTAGAACAGAATAAAATAGATACAATTTTATTATTAGAACAGAATAAAATTGATACAGTTTTATTATTAGAACAGAATAAAATAGATACAATTTTATTATTAGAACAGAATAAAATTGATACAGTTTTATTATTAGAACAGAATAAAATTGATACAGTTTTTATTATTAGAACAGAATAAAATTGATACAGTTTTATTATTAGAACAGATTGCTTACAGTTCAATCAGACAAAATAAGAAATCTTCACCATTGACGGCCTTATTGTGTCTCTTATGCTAAAAAAGATGTATCTTATGATACAAAAGCTTGTTTTTTGTCATAGCTGAAACAACGGATATATTCCTACTTTTAGCATATATATAATATTATGCTAAAAGTTGCTTTTATAAAAATTCAAGATCTTCCTCTTTTCGTCTTCGACTTTAAAATCAACCTCATCATGAAAAACAAAATTATCTGATGTAAAGTCATCTCTCGGTACAATATTACATAATCTAAAGCTTTTTTGAATAATTTAAAATTTTTACTCCTTGTAATAATGATGTAATAATAATCTAATAATAATCTAGTAATATGCACGCTTTTTAAAGTGCAATGAAAATTTCTCAATCATTTATCTATCAGAAAAGTAATAACTTTTCTTTAGCTAGTTTCTTAAGTTCATATAGAGTATATAAACTATTTTTGTCCATCCAATGAACAATTTTCCCATCGATCGCCACCCTCTTTTATCTGCTTCTATTTTTCCTGTTTTAAGGAAATAATTTAAAAATGAGAAGACACTATAAATTTTATATATGAGATTTAATATTTCCTTTCAAAATTAAATTAAATTAAAATTCTAATGAAATCTGTGGTCTTACAGTTCTACTAAAAGTAGATGTATTAATCTAATCTGTGCTTGTAGAACATTTGGTAGCTCAGATTGGTCATCCTGATTACCAATCTATCGATATTCATTGTATTTTTGCTATTCTAAATATTCTGTGTAGATAAAATTAAAAATTTTTTTTCATACTTTACTTGGACGAGTTTGATCGATAAATGACGATATTGATTGCAACAGCGCTGAGATAGATTGAAGAAAACTTAATATATTTTTTTTAATTTAATGGCTTTTGCTGCGTATTCACACTTAAAAATTTTTGTAATATATTACCTTGCTCTATAAATGTATTTTAGACCATAAAAATGTATATATGATTCTTTATCAAGTTCTCCAATTTTGATTTTTCTTCTAGAGTATTTGAAATGCATAATGTTGTATTCACCAAAGAAGTTTTAATATCCTCATGTGATAGTTTGACACCTAAAAATAAACCATAGAATGTAACTAATTAATTTTATCAAAAATATAATGAGTTAAATATTGATATTAAAATGGAAAAAAATGAGATTATGACTAAAAAAGTAATCTAAAAAATAAATTGTTTTTTAATAATAAGTATACAAATGTGATACAACTATTTGATCAGTTAAAGCATCATTGATTAGTAGAACGCGTAATTAAGCTTAAATTATCATTATAACTTAATTTATGATTATTTCGTTATCTCAAAATAAGAGTCTTATAGAATAAATTTTATTTAAATTATTTTATAAAAATAATTTTAAAATATGAATATTATATTTATAGAAAAAGTTAAATAATATTATGATTTGGCTGAATTTATAGAGTTTTTGAGAATAGTCTTAGCAGATATTACATAGAAAAATCAAAAAAAAATCTATTCGTTTATATTCTAAACGAATTAAAAATGGCTTTTGTATACTATATAAGTGGTTAATATATATATATATAATATATATATAAAATGTCATATGTCAAGCACTCAAGAGATAAGTTCACCGTAAGATAACACTAAAAAAAATGAAAATATTAACTTTTTGCATCGTCATTAATGTAAAATTATTTTTAAAATTTAGATAACAACGATCATTAAATATATACACTGTGTTTTCAACGTGAGAATTTAATACAAGAATTTAAAAAAATGCGGGAATACGACTTGCGATATTCGCTAGATCTCGTCAAACTTTCGTATATATCAGTTGGAGTCTATTCGGCAAAAAAACTTTCCAAAGTCCTTTTGTTTACCTCAATCCGATGTTAATATGAGATTTATGATAATTTTATGTTTATATTAAAAATTAAAAATTGAAAAGAATGCTGGTAGTAGAGGTTGATATCAATTGCCTATTCACTCTTAGTAAATTACTGTAGAGCAAACGCATGTAAAATAACTGAGATATAGGCGGTGCAAATTTGAGTAATTAATTATTCGAATAATTATTTAATAATCATTTGAAATAATTAACTAATAATCATTTGAATAATTAACTATTATCATTTGAATAATTAACTATTATTTAATAATCATTTTGAATTATTATTTAATAATCATTTGAATAATTAACTATTATTTAATAATTATTCGAATAATTAACTATTGTTTAATAATTATTCGAATTATTATTTAATAATCATTTGAATAATTATTTAATAATCATTCGAATAATTTGTCATAAAAAAATTCAATGATGGAAGTTTGAATTCACTGAAAAATTCATTTTATGATTCTATACTAACATCAAAAGGAGAATTCTCTGCATAGAAAGCAATTAACTTTGCATGTAAAAGTTAAATTTTTCTCACTTCTATGATGAAATTAAAAAAATAAAATATTTTTTTAATACCTGTTTAAAAATTATTAAATTTTATTATTTATAATTAATCTAATAAAAGGTAAAACTTGAGTTAGCTACCCATATTGATTTCTACTAAAATCTTAAAAAAAAATTCTCATTTATTATGAATTTATTGCATAAAATATATTAGTTGAGTCAAAAAAAAATATAATTATACCTTTACATGTTTTTATGTCTCCAATTTGAGTGCTATAATAATTTTCATATTCATTATCTCTACGAACATTTACTGAATATTGGAAGTATTGTATTCTTGCATCACCTTCAATGAAACAAATACCATTCTTAATGTTAATAGTTTATAAAAATTATATATTTTTTAAATACATAGGTGTAACGATCAAATCCACTTGTGTTAATTGAATATATTGAAATTATGCACGGTAATATACAAAAACAAAAACGCACAGTATATTTCATTTCTAAGAGTTTTAGCAAGACTTATTTAATAAGTAGTCTAATCAATAGATTATTAGAATCTGATAATACCTATTCTCATGAAATACACATATAATCTTTCATATAAAGTATATTTTTAGAATCAACTCCTATAATAATAATAATTATAGCAACTAAAGCATGTCCTAAATATAATAAATGCTTTCATTTTATTATATTATATCTACCTCAAATCTGCAATTATTAATTAATCAATATAAAAACAGATTATAGTTTTATTTAATTTATGAAATAAATACATTAAGCGAATTTCTTCCATATTAATTAATTTTAGGCTATTTTACTTCAACTAGCTGATTGAAATCAAAATTTTATAATATTATAGTAAAAATACTTTTAGTAGAATATTATTAAATTAATCAATCTATAAAATATCTCGGCAAAAATATATATACAAAAAATTACGCTAATCATATATAAATTCACCTACGGTACGTATACACGTTGAAACGATCGAAAAATAATCAAATTTACTAAGTAATTTTATACATTATTTAATAATATATAAAATTTATAAAATATTTCATACTTTCAAATGAAAAGATTTATAGAAAAGTTATTAGTAAATATTAATCAAATAGTATTTGATGCAGTGCAGTGACTATTGACTATTGACTATTTGAGCGGGATCAAATAGGCATTACTACAGTTTATTGACAACATACTTTTTTATTGTAGATTTTAAGGTGTAATAATTATCAAAAAATATTTTATTTTGACATAATTATATATATATATTCTAACAAACAAAGTAAAAAATGTTATTTTTATTGATATCTGGAAAATCATATTGTTAGTTATTTAAGGCGATATAGTTGTTTTGATAAAAATTTATCTTAAATAATAGAGACACTAAATTGATTTTATTTCTAAATATGATTTATATATATCAAATATTTTCTAAATCTATGTAGATGACTATCCAACATTTTTAAAGTTGTAATTTGATATATATTTTCTTATATATATATTAGTGATGTGTAAATTCGTTATTTCTATGAATATAATTCATTATTTCTATGAATATATATCTAGATATAATATATTTGAATTATATGTGACCTATTTTAGTATAATATCTACGAAAATAGTAGTGTTTTTCACATTAGTTTTGATTAATCTAATCCCATGTATTAGGGATTATAAAGAATCCTGATTAATCCAAAATTCAAGATATGATAATAATTTTAACTAAATAATATTTATAAGTAAATTTTTTTATATACAGAATATAATGAGCTATTTTTTTAATAGATGTGATAATTTTATACTGCCGCTCTTATGTTAAATGGATTAATTTTTTACTTATATATTACAGATAGAATTTTTTTATTTTTAAATTTTAATTCGTATTTAACATGGTTCTAGATATTAAATAATAGATTTTCCTAAATCTATTATTAGAATAACAGTTTGTAGATCTAGAATAACACTAAATATACAACCTAAATCGAGGAAGGGGGGATTTTTAAATTTTATTGGTAAATTACAATTTTAGTTTATAAAAAAATTTGTTTTTGCCTTTTTAAAAGCAATTTTTAGTTTACTAATTATTCAACTTTTAAAGGATGATAAATTTGTGTAAAGTTATTGTTAGTGAGACATATGATGTTTATATGTAAATTGTATTCCTCAAATTATAACTAAAATTGTAGAAGATTATTCCATTTAGTATCTAATTATTAGATAATTATTTTTCGATTCTAAAGTACCTTATTTAAGCATGTTGTGTGAATACTAAATTTCTCATATTTGTTCAATAAAAAATGATTTTTTATAAAAGGTGCAATCCTTTTGGATGACTCGATGAAAAATACTTGAAGCATATATGTTTTATATGTATGGTGTTATTTTTGTGATGATATATTTATTTATGTGATGATCTTAATAATAGTGTATTATGATGAACATAAACTACCATTTATAAATCAAAATACGTGTTGAGTTATATAATATAAATCAAAATACATGTTGAGTTATGTAATATAAATCAAAATACATGTTGAGTTATATAATATAAATCAAAATACATGTTGAGTTATATAATATAAATCAAATGGAGCTTCAGTTAAAGCAGAAAGTAAAAAGGTGGGCACTTTCATTGACAACATATAACATATTTTATGAAATAAAGATAAATTTAAGGTTGTCACTTACACATTATTTTTGATTTGTACTTTAGAAATTTTACTTCAAAGCTTTAATTTCTATTACTTTACAAAATAATGATAAAAAAAGTAATAATTATGCTATAGACCACGATTCGATTAATATCGATTAATATCTAGCATTTCAGATTTTCGATAAAATAGGGACAATTTAAAAAGGTAGTGCTTTTTTTATTTAATATCAATTACAAAATTGATAGTTTAAGTTAGGTAAATTTTTTTTCGTGTAACACTATTAAAACTACAGCATTAGTATTAGTATTTTGTGATGTTTTATCTTATATTAGGCGAAATATCTTGAGTTAATTAACCCTTGAGATTATCTATCACAGTAGAAAATCTCCGTTTCTGATTTTATCGATACAGCGTTTTTTCTTTTGATGTAGTCTTTTTTGCATTCAATATCGTCATAAGTTTATTAAAGTGTACTTTTTATACCTTATGTCAAAAATACCGCCAAAAAAAGACGGAGTGCAGGCTACAAGTAAAACAGGACGAGAAAACAACATTACAAGAAACAGACTGTTGCTTTTTCTAATCAGAAGGCTTACATGCATACTTGCTGATGTTTTTTAGGCTGCAAAATTATAGATGAATTACTGGGCATATTTAAATTCAACATTTGTTTAATTTAAAACTTTATTTAGAAACAGGTGCAGTTAAAGGATGAAATGTAAGAACAAAACTTTCTGATGATCAGAAAGAAGGTATTCGTTAATGAGCAGATAACAGTTGCTTTCTCTCTCTCTCTCTCATTCTTTGAATCAGCCTGTTCAAAATTAATTTGGGTCGTCTGTGTCGATAGGTGTTTAAGGGATTTTCATTAATTTATTAAAATCGTATTACCTATTCCTAATGAAACACCCCTCATACAATTGGTTTTTGCTCAACTTTTGCACAAAAGTATAGCGAATCGGAACATAAATGTCCACTTGGATCATTCATCTTTGTTGATGAAGTTTGATTTAAGGCAGTAACTAGATCCAAAACATACGAATTTTCTTGGTGCAATAAATACAAGCCGAATACTCTACTGCAAGATATTTGGTTACGCTGTCAAAATAGCTGAATTTGAAAATTTCTTGCATCAGCTGAAACAGGTTTGCCACACATATAGTATTATCAAACATAATTCTGTGATAGATTTTTATTGTAGAGCTTATTATTCAAGAATTTAATCCTACTGGATTCATCTTACATTACTCCCTCCCTATTGCTATTATTTTTTTAACACAATCGAAAGCTATTTTAATACGTGAAGCGTTAACATGCAGGTTTGTCAAAATGGGAAAAAAAGAAGATATGTATTGAAGAAAAGTTCAATTAAAATAACAATAGATGATTGTGAAGGTTATTATAGAAATATGTTGGTATATTTTAACATATCAATTAACGGAGAAAATTCATTATATTATTTATTTAACTTTTTTTCTATTTTCAATATTCTTTTCTATTCGTTATTAAATCTTTCTTTTTTTTGTGACGATATTGAACTAAAAACACTGTATATACCACGCTGAAGATGTTTATTAAATAGTATTTTGATTTATTGTTATTTTCAAGTCCACAAGAAATTTATTTTTTTACTCCGCTTTATGAATACCCTAACTATCCCCAATTAATCAATATAAGCTCTAACTTTCTTATCCTGAAGACTGACAGCTGTGACAGTAAATTGCTTATTGGTTTTATACCTAAAGTGGATATATGCCTCGTAATTAAGGCTAGTGCTAGTCTACTCTTTGATTTACTCTTTGATCGTGAGTTCGATACCCGTTGTCGACCACTAAAATTCGGTCTTTAGTATTACTGAATCCAAAGTTTGTGAGAACATTATAATAATTAAGTTTTTTTCAATGAAAATTATAGACCATGTTCGTAGTGGAATTTCTGTAAATTGAGCTGATATATTTACAGTGAATTTTTTTTTTCCTTGAGGTGATTTCCATAGAGTCAATTTTAAAAAAAATGGATAATCGATATGTAGAAAATGACGATGATTTACTTCACTTAGTTGCCTATAGTAATATAAAATAAAATGTCTGAAAAACGACGATGTAAAATTTACCGACAGGAAATTTCGGCGATGAGCGCGCAATATGATTATTTTTGTTGCGCTAAAATAAGTCAAATTGAATTTAATGCGAACTATATGTTTCTAGTATTATAATTTTATTCAATTAATTCCATACTAACTTGTAATAAGTGTGATAATTGGTGCATGTTCTTGTAAAAAAATTTAGTTTTTTTCATACTTAATGCACGTTGCTTTTGATAAATTTGGCGTATAAGATTCAATATCCTTCTCGACATTAACTTTCAGCTTATCCAAAAATTTCTTTAAATTTGAATAAAATTGTTCAAAATTGGAGTGAAAATGTAGATTGAATATTTTAGCTAAATTTGACATAACTTGAATACATTTAAGAACTTCAAAATAGACATTCAAACTCTCTATTGGTTATTTGCTATTTTGCTTTTCCCAAATAATTTATTTTAATAAAATATGCAGGTTGATATGTTTGAAAATTGAGTAATATTTTTTTTTATTCAACTTCAATATATTCTATACGAACAAAAGCAAGCCAAAAAATGCTGTTGTAACACCCCATGAATTCAATATTTTTCATAAATTCATTGCTGAGTCAAAAGTTGTGTAATTTTCGGATAAAATGATTTGCTGGAATAAATTTATTAAATATTTTTCGTTGTTTTTGCTGCTTTTTATCGCAACGTAGGCAGACAACTCAAAATCCACAACGATATACTAGGAGACTTGTTAGTTACATTTTTGAAATATAGTAAACGCTTGTAAATAATCTTCTTCTTTTCATTTTTAGAAGGATATAAACAAATAGATAAACCTTGTTTTGTCTCGTTATTATGATTTTTCAGATGTTTTATCGATAGTTTTCAAAAATTTTTTTAGCAAACAATTGATTTAAATAGTACAACAGCAAAAAGTAGAAATGAAATAGAAAATCAAGTAGAAAATAAGTGATAGGTCTTTTATAGAGCAAGAGGAGATGAATTTGAATGTTGGCCAGGTCTTCATTTTTAAATTTGCACCGTCGCATTTATGGAAACCTGTTCTTGAAAACAGTAGAGGCGGGGGCAGTGGTGCGCCTTAATAATTTCTTATATCAAGTTCTTAGTTTCCGTAATATTCATGGTGGCATGGAATCTTCACTCAGGTTGGCTTAGGAAGTAAAACGTTTTCAAATATACCTCCTTCGGCTGCACATCGTGCCAAATCGTAGACACAACACTAGATAAAAACATTTTTTTTAATTTCCTTTTATTGTTACTATTTTACTTCAACGATATGAAAATGAAATTTTTTTAGTTACAAGTTAAAAACCCTGACACAGTTCATTTAGTCAAAAAGTTCAAATTTTTTAAATTAACTTTTTTAGACACTGTATGCACTACAGCGGAGTTGATCATCATAAGTCATCCACACAAATCAGCTCCGCCTTATAGGGTATACGTTCAATAACGTCATTTATGCAACGCGTATGTAAAGTTCAGTTTACAATAATAGAATTTAAAGTAGCGACCTATATTTGTGATCAAAGAAAATTTATGTTCATAAAAGTGCTACAATTTTATAATTTTATGTATGTTTAATTATTTAAAAAGTGATGAATCAATGATTTACAGTGAAACTATTAATTCTGAACAAATGAGTTATATTTTAAATCATAATAAAAAAGCTCCATCTAAATCCCATAGTAAGTTTCGGATCAAATTAGAAGGTTGCTTATTATGTATTCTAATAACGTATCGACTAATGCATGCATATCTGGATTTATTTTGTTACTCAGTACAACTGTGTAATATATTGTCTCAAAATACCCTAACTGGAAAGACTGTAATAGTCACACAATATCAAAATTAAGTACAACTGACATCATCATGATAGGGTGGGTTGGTACAGATCCACCTATAACTTTAAATAACCTTTCATATAAAGCTCATATAAAATTCAGAATCGATGCATGTACTATCGCTATTAAAAGATACATAAGGTCATTTCATTAAATGCTAAAATCTTTAGTAACTTCACTAGAAAGGAGGAACTGCCATGCAACTATAGCTACTCTTCTATTTTACGTCATATTTCAACCGTATACTATTTAAAGTGAAAGTCACTTCATTTTTATAGATGCAGTTTTCGCTGAGCGTTATGTCAAGAACGCATGGAGGGTGGTTCTGCATATATTATTATAGGTGCAAAGAAGAGCCATAAAATTTCTATTATAGCACCAATGAATAGATATGGGGTAATAAATTTCCTTATAAATTTATTACACTGTGAACAGGAAAAATTTAAAAGAATATCTGATTAAATTAAGCGGGAAGTGTCTAGAAGTAGGTATAAAAAATCAAATTTTCATTATGGATAACACAAAGATTCATAACTTTAACGGTATTTAAGGAATCTTTACTTTAGTAATGAAAATATTAAATTGATGTATTTACTACTTTGTTCCCACTTTCTAAATCCCATCGACAATGTTTTAACAAATTGGGAAAATTTTATGTTATTTTTAAAAATCAGAAAATAAAACGGGGTGTAATATTTTAATGGAAAACGGATTCACATCAAAACACTGGAATTATCGTGAATTAATTTATAGCGAATTGACGATATACATTTTTCAAAATATTTGATTATTACATTGTGAAATAATTATAGAAAAAAAAGAATATTTACTTTCTGAATAGATGAAATCAGTACAAAAATTCATTCCCATTACATCATTATCTAATATTAGCTCTTTTAATATTGTTTTCATTTTCTTTTATTATCAGTCTATAATTACTTTTTCTGTTAATAAAAACACAATTTATTTATTAATTTGATGTATACAGAAAAAAAAATTCTTAAACAAAGTGACGCCGTTAAATGTAAAATTATATATTATTTTGCAGCAGTGTGAGAATTAAATTCGCTAAACATCATATCTTTGTGTGACAACCACCGCTACTGGAACCATCTATCGGACGTTGGCTCTATGGTGATCACTTTCACGGAGGCATAAATAATTTTGTTTTAATTATGATGTTAAGCCCCTGGCGCAGCTTATTAAGCAATGAAGTTCAAGTTGGTCAGACTTGCTTCATTAAACGCTGTACGCACCGCGGTGGAGTCTTCCATCATAATTCAAACAACACACGACATCACACGCGACTAG
>NW_027255054.1:0-52705 GCF_042242105.1 Pempheris klunzingeri
AAATTCATTAATACATTATTTAAAAGTACTAATGAATGTTAGCATGCAAAGCTACAGGAATCGTGAACCAACTATACACGTTAATCTAAGCAATAATCCTATGCATGTCCATTCTCACTGCATATATCCACTCGATGTACATGGTCGCGTAAGAGTTAATTGACTAATTAAAATTTCTACATTTTCTAACAAAAAAATTTAAATGAATATTAAATTTTTTTTTAATTTATAACCAATTTTGGAAGCGTGATTGGAAAAGTTAAACTAGAAACAAATTCGACACCATTTCGATGTTTCCCTGTCTTTGTTTTCTTCATAAAAAATCGAAGCGTGTTCCATTTTCACTTAGTTTTGATATTTTATTTAAAATCACACATTTCTTTGATCTCTTTAAAATTTTTATGGTCGAATTTAGATCTAAAAGTGAGCTATATAGTTTTTCGGACATTTCATAAAGAAAAATATCGATTTTTTTATTATTTTAAAATATATCTTTGATTAATGAGAACGCATTAATTAGAGATAGATTGATCATAATGTAAAATACAATCATAGACTACTGTCTATAAAATAATGCCAACATTCTGTTGGCATTATCCACCTCATCTTTAGTTGTAGTGCACTATTACTTAAAGCTTGAACTTTTACGATTTATCTGTAACATTATTATTAATAGTGCCAGTTAAGAATAGGATGACAACTTGAGCTTTTTTAAACACGTATGATATCATCATGGATATGTCATAAGAGACAAAGATATTCCTGTACAATAGTCTTTTTGTGAAAGGTAGAAAGCAAGGGGTATTTTTTGTTTTTTTGCGTAAATTACCTAAGAACGTTATTTTTTGTAATTTTTCTGCCAGTTAAATGGATAAAAAAAGTTGTCGGCCACAAGATTTTTACAACAGTGGCATAATTAGATTGATAGTAAGAGAAGAGCGTCTTTATCGATACAGCATTGTCTTAGAGTTCCGAAATTATTTTTACTAATGTATCATTATAATTGTAATATTGTTGGAAATAGGATCTAATAATAGAAAGAACTTTATCGCATAATTTGCAGGATTCATTGGCATATATTGACGAAAGGAGCATCACCTTAATGATACCAGTTATTCATCTATATATATATAAAGAAATATTACCCTATTCATCCTATATCTAGCGTATCATATATAAGGGAGAATGTTTCTTCTTTCTGCATTGAAATCATCTAAATGAGGGGTTCTTGTAACTTGTTTAAGTCGACGATGTGAAAAAGCGCATATAAATTTCTTTATCTTCATTAACACTTATAAGCTAGAATAGAGGTTCTTATCTATTCTTGTGAGTAGTCATTAGCACAAGAAGACCTAAATTCAATATACTCTACATCATGCCGTTTATTTTTTAAGAAATGCTTCCAATAACATATTTTTAAACGCTACAATTTTGCTACAAATATCGGTTATATAAAATAACAAAAAGCAATCATAGAAAGGTTTGATTTTTAATAAGGCATAAGAAGTGACATAAAAAGCTATTTTTATTATATTTACGACTTAAGTTATAGTTGTATAAATTTAGATGTACTCAAAATAATTCCATTTTTACTTTTTAAAATATCATTATTTACTTCAAGAAATTCTATCTCATAATCAGATAGGTCACTTTCATCGATAATTTGGTATTCAAATTCACTTTTTAGCTAGAGCTGAACTCATCACTAAAGTATATAATTTCAGATTATATACTTACCGCACGTGAACATTACATATTTAAAAAAACTTTTTAGATATTATTTAAACTTCGTTATTGATCATAACATATTCTTAATTTAAAGTTAAAAAAGCGGGGGTTTCCAAAAAAAAAGTTAGAAGGTAACCTTTAAATAAAAATCTTGGTACTTAATATATTTATCACATCATATTATAATATATATAAATACCTATGATATGTAGCAATTCAAATGAATGAAACATGAGATATGGCAAATAGAAATGCGTTAAAAAATTAATAAGAAAATAATGTTTTTTATATCATAAATATTATTCAAACTATTCGAAAGATAATAGAGTATATATTAGACTATACAGATTCAACTCCGAACATTATTAAATATATTTCAAATATTGAGATTAGATACAATTTTTTGGTATATTAATATAGCATAGATTTAAATAAAGCTTTATATGAAATAGCAATGAGGAAAATTAACTAAATGACTCGATGCAGCATAATGTTATCGATTTCCTAATTTAAAAGTATTTTCACATAACATGGAACGGTCAAATCCTATAATTGGCACACCATATTTGCGCATATGCATGTATTGAATTTTTTATCAATTTTAATCCCGTTGTGCGATTTTTCGAGCTAGTGGTGAAAAAACCATTTTTAAAAGTACAGAAAGAATACCTTAGAAACGAAAATTTAATTTCCTCGAGAGGTTCATGTCCTGTTCGCACGGAAGGGATGAAAATTTTTCCCACTTTAAGAAAATAGGAAATCCGATAAAGAATTATTCAGATGTTTTGAAAAAAGTTGCAATAAGACGATTTCAGTTTGGAAGAGATCCTTTTTCGAAAATTCGCCAATGAAGCTTTCAGCGCCCATGGTCAAAAAAGTACCCAAAGTCAATCATGGCAATCATGGCAATCATGGAGAATGATTTTACTTATTCAAAGCAAACTTGTACGGACGGTAATATATATTTTGCCGCGATATCTGTGTTGAATGCTTTGATCGGGATATATATTCAACTATTGGTGCACCCGAAATCGATGAAAGCGTCGTTCTAAGAAGAAAATACGACAGGGGAGGGTTCTTAGAACAATGTGGATGTTTGGGGTGTAGCAAGAGAGCGTCTCAAAAATGGATCAAAAAACCTCTCATTGAACTTGTTGAAGGCCGGATTAAGGTTACACTGACCAGCATCACCCAACGTAGGATCAATAATCCACTCGGATGGATGGAAGGCATATAATAATCTCAACAGATAACGACATGTCGATATACATTATTAAAATTTTATCATGAAAATTCCAATGTTTACACCAGAATGTCTTTTTTCTGTTTGGAGCGTGCTGAAGCGGTTCTTGAAAACAAAAGGAACTAATGTTATACACTCACGAATTCGAGTATATAGCTTAATCTCTATTCCTTTGCATGAAGAAGGTGTATACGAAAAATTAATAAACGAAATAGAAATCCAGTACTCCTTAATATATAATTAATTCTAAAATTTAAATACAGCTTTTGTTATTTTGGCATGCGCGAACATGACGTGCCTATACTACTATTTTTTTAAAACATGGAACTTCTATAGTGAATAGTATCGGTAAAAATAGTTACAAAAAGTGTTTAAAAATGTGTATTTCTACTATATACCAAATAATCGGTTAAATAACAGATTATATAGCGTTATAAAATATTAATCACATAAAGTGTGTATTTTTTGGACTAAAGTGGAGTTTGGTACCATTGCGCGAGTGGATAATCTTCGTGTTTTTCATAGGATTAGTATTGGCACGCCGCGAAATGAACGTCGTTATTCCTCTGCCAGAGATTGGTTCCATCAACCTAGAAAACTTGAATATCTTTTTCATTGAGTTATTGGACCTTAATAAAGAAAGAATACTGCATTAATTTTTTAATGCATTTTGGATTAATCGCTAAGAACGTGAAGTGTTGTGGCAACTTTATGACATTAACAAAAAAAGCAAGCGTTACAGATGGTTACATCGTTTACTGTAACAAATGTCATAAGTATGCATCCATTAGAAGAGGTTCATTTTTCGAAAGGAGTCATCTATGTTTTGGTCAAGTTCTTAAGTTGATTTATTTCTATTCCAACAACATATACAACCAAGATCTATTAATAAAAGAAATGAAGTTATCATCAAAGACAATAGTGGACTGGAAAAACTTCATCCGTGATGTTTACTGCAATCATTTCATAAGGAACTCTTCTAAGATTGGTGCAGCTGGAATGATTGTCCAAATCGACGAGAGTCTAATTTGTAAACGCAAATATGGCGTAGGTCGAATTTTAGCCAACCAGGAACAATAGATTGTTGGTGGAATTGACGAGATTGGTGAGGTTTTCATGGAAATAACTACGATAAGGAAGCAGTCAGTTCTAGAAGAAATTATTTCACGGAATGTTGAATCTGGCTCCATCATATGGTCCGATATAGAAACCTAGACTCTATTGGATACTTCCACGAAGTAGTGAACCACAAAAATGAATTCGTTCCATCTACAGGAGTTAACACTAATAGAATAGAGAGTACTTGGGGTGCAGTTAAAAGGAAACTAAACCCGATCCGGAATAAAAACCAAATTAAATTACTGGTTATTTGGCTGATTACATGTTTAAAAGAAATTCAAAGGACTTGTTTTTAGTAAAAACATTAACGAAATAGTTCCGACTTATACGTTTTGTAATAAAGTGTCTTTCTATATTTTCATCGGTATAGTTCGTATGCAAATGCGCGCGCAATGACGTCAAACTCCACTTTAGCCTATTTTTTGTAGGAATTTTGAATGTTACGTGTAATTAATATTTTCGACGTACTCATAACAAACAATCTTAAAAAAAAAAAGTCCCATTGACATGCGCTAATTATTTTAACGATATCATATTATGTTATCTATTCACACAATATATTTAAAATATGGCATATATTTGATTCTAAATTTAACGAAAAGGTGATCTATCAGAATAATGTTATAAAATTGTCATTTAATGCCTGTATACAATGGTTCAATAAATAAACGATTCATTACGAAACAAGATTAAGTTAGAATTCAGAATTATTTAAAATGTGTTTGATTTAAGGACACGCCGTATTATAAAAAAATATTTATCGTAGAGAAAAGAGAGTGAAGATTAAATGTAAGGTAGCCTTATTTTAGGAGTCACGTACTTTACCATTACTTGGCGTGATTTTAAGATTTTACTATAAACCAAAAAACTAACATTAAACGAGTCTACTATGTACGAGTAAGAACGAAGATGACCGAATAATATAAAAGTTCAGCTAAATAATTCTTCGTAAATTGTCGAGGAAAAACAGCATCCACGTGTCTATTCTGAATGATTCAATAATTTTGTCGCCTAAATAGAATTAAGAATTCGATTTTGTTATTATTATTATTATTAGTAGTAGTAGAAGTAGTAGTAGTAGAGATGGTTTGTCATAATTTTAAATTGGAAAATACTCTTATAAGATAACCATGAAATGTTCATATTTACAATTTAATCTTTCCTAATAATATAATAGTAGTCGGTCAACTCACCTAAAAAGCTGTTTAAAATAATATGAACTAATGATTGTGATAAGAGTTGTTATAAGTATTAAATGGACAATATAAGTTGCGTACGCATAATTCTTTGTTATTTATTTATTGTTTCTTCGCGTCTCTCTCTTGTCCTTGCACTTTCAGAGACTGAAGATGGTTTTTTAATACAACAGCAAAATATAAATCCAACCTCTAGATTTGTTGCGTGTTGAATATAATATACACTCCTATAACTCTGAACTTTTACTTTATAAAATTTAATTATTTTGAAAGAAATCTAAATACCACGAATCTTTAAATATATATTTTAAGTTCGTGGATCTTACAAGTATTTAATTTCTTTTTTATATATTAACACTCAAAAATATATCATGGATTAATTCTGCCTCTCGACTTTTTACTTAAATTATAATAAAGAAGAAAATAAGACTTCATAGATGATTAAAATATTTACCAATCAATAGTAAATTTTATAGCAATTCATATTAAATTGTATTCTAGTAGACGATAAGTAAATATGAATTTTTTTACTGAAAAATTAAACCAAAATAATGTTATAATAAATAGTATTAATAGTATTAAGGTTAATTAGCGTACTTTAACTCGCGTGTTAAGTATTTATGAAAAATTTTGATATTTAACAATAAATACAAAATCATATTATGCAATTAAAACACCTGTAGATATGGATAAAAATATTAAGTCATATTTCTTCATTATTTTATTTATGATAAAATTGTGATCATTAATAAAAAGCAATTATACATTTAATAAATAAAATTAAATTAATGTGAATTATAAAATTAAATAAAACATAAAATTATCTGTCACTTTATCAAATAAGAAATATTTAACGATTTTTTTTATTACTCAGTTATTACAATTATAACGATCTATTTTGGTTTTTATACTTATTAATATTAAAAATTCTGTTATTATCAACAACACCGAAGAATAAAACTGTTCATAAAAGCAAGATTATTATTATCTAATAGTTCATAAAATGTAGCATGCATTATTTAGACAATAAATGTTTATATTATTTAATTTTTTACACTCTACTAAATGCATAACTTTAAATTGTTATAGAATTTAGAATCGATAAAAAAATACTTGATAATGCATTTACCATAACAACCTCCGACAAAGGCCGTATAATACAAAACGACTTAAAATTCTATAATGGTTACCATAGATTTAGTTTTTTATTTTTATAAAAAATTTAGTTGAAGGCATTTACATGTTCTTGGTTTTTTTTGAATTTTTAAATTTTATTGTTCAAAGATTAGAGAAATAATCTACTTATAAAGTATTCATATTTTATTTAAAAATATGCATGTATATTATACATTTATAAAAGATATTCTATTTTAAAATTTATATGGCAGTAGAAATCTATTAAATTCAAACAATTAATAAAAATCAAATTAATGGAATTTGATATTCTTAAAGGATTATGTTTGATAAGATTAAAATAGATAATATAGTTAACTCAGTAAGGAGGTTTTTTATAATGTAATAATTTTTTTGATTTTATTCTTAAGAATAATTTATTAAATTTTATATATCATAAACTTTTTTAAATTTTACTGTTACACTAATTTATGATTTCTTTTTGTTCTTATCTAACTAATATAAGTCGTTACGATTAAGATGCTCAATCCTGTGACCCACACCATAACAAGGGACTAATTAATAAAAATACATATTAAACGTATTTTTGTAAGAATAGAATTTGTTATATAATCGGTTTATATCTTATAAGAATTGTAGAGTATCATCAATTTTTGTTTATATAACTGTATACTTTTAATTAATAATTATAATAATTTTAGAGGTATTAGCGAACAATAAAGAATTACATTGTTGTTTATTATATATCAAAAAGTATGGAAACAGATGGTGACACCCCAATTTGTAAATTATATTTATTTAGACAGTAGTATAAGATATTTTTATACTATTAGCAACTACAAGTGCAGATAGTTTAGTAAAAGAAAGAGAAATGACATATATTATTAATGAAACTGTAACATCAAGTCTTGATACAATAGCAGAAGTAATTTATAAAAATAAATTATTTATCGATAAATTACAATATAGAGTGATAATTGTGAGTTAGAAATGAAAAAATTGGTGTTGATATTGTAAAATGGATGCTTTTGTGTGCAACAGGTGATTTAGAAGAGATCAAAGAATTTTTAGATAAAAATGAAAGTTTCATAGACAAAAAAGATCCATTGTGGGTATATAATTGAATAAAAAATATATATTTTTATCTTCTCATTAATAATACATATTATTTATATATTATTAGTAAAGATAAAATTAAAATAAAAATAAATGAGGTAGGTATCCTGACTAAATATGTTTTGAATAGTTTTTGTGTAATTATAGTTGTATAGATTAAATTACCATAATGGAACAAAATATAATAATAGAATAAAATATAATAATAGATACTTTAAGTAGCTCCTTATACAATTTATATTACTTTTTATCCTACATTATCACCATAATAATAATTATTATTATTAATTTTTAAAGAAAAATAAATTAGATTTGTGAAATTATTCAAAATTATATATTCCAAGGATGGTTTTTTATGTATCTGGAAATTCATAAGTGAACTTTTTTTAAGTTACAAAATTAAGTTGAGTAGTTCACTTTTTTATAGATGATGTCGTCATCTATAAAATTTATCATTGCTAAAAGAAATAAATTTTTCATTTCTTTGCTACCATATTTGTGATTTGTGATTGAGAGATTTGAGTTTTCTTCTTTTGGCGCAATTATGAATGAATTTAATTAAAGTACTCAATTTTATTATTATTATTATTACATTACTTTAATATATCTTTTATCATATAGAGTACTTATTAGATTAATTCTTTATTACACAAATTCTCCATTGGATTCGATTCTATTCGATTCATCAAGTATCGAATAGAATTCGTATGTGATGGTTAATATTATTAGTATTGTGAATATAAGGGGAAAAAATTGTTTTATTTGAGTAATTTTATTATTTTCTAATTTTTTAGCTGAATTATATTTTACTAATCTTTTATTACATTCGACTATAACAGTGGTAAATGATATATTTATTACTATTATAGATCAAATTTATGCTTATCTTTGTGTAATTGGTGTCATATTTGTTACTTTTGTTAAATTAAAGCTTTTTATTATAAAATCTAAAAAATTATTTTTATAATTTCATTAAATAAAATTCTCACTAAATCTTATTTTTATTCTTTCATATTCTTATAGAAAATTCGATATATTATAGTTAGATTCCCCCTTTTGATATATTACATTCATCGTAATTTTTTATTAGATTTTATTAACGAATAAGTCATTTCGTTCATTTTAATGTATTATCACATATTAAAAATTAACTTCATCAAATTATTTATATATATTTTTTTTTACAATTAATGTGTTTTTTTCTTTAATTATTATAAAGTAAGAATTATTTGTAATAGACTTCCATTTCCAATCTTTTACTTGTGATCACCCTTATTTACTTTCTTCTCAAGTATTTCTATAAGTTTTCTTCATAATTTTCTTGTTAAATCAAAAATTATTGTCTCTGAAATAAATTTTATATATTTTTAAATCAAATATTTAACTCATAAAACTCCGTGTAGAAATTATAAATTATGCTAGTAGTTTTTTTAATATAACTCTGTTAATTAATTTTATTTATATTTAACTTATTTACGTTATCTTTTTGTAATAAGTGTAAAAATTATTTTTGAATAAATACCAATTTATTGCAAATATATGTATAGTCAAAAAATTTATTTTAACTTGGTAGACTTTCTTAAAATCATAAAAGCATCTATAATTTATATATATAAACTTCATGTATTTTTCTCAGTTTTATTGTTATAACTAAAGCCACCTAGTATAAATATTTACATATTTCTATTATGAAATATATAAATATTTGCATAATTCTATTATGAAATATATAAATATTTGCATAATTCTATTATGAAATATTCTTGTAAACTACTCACCTGCTTCATTTTATTTTTCAATATTTATTTTTTGATATGCGCGAGTTTATGATAAAATTTTTCTAATTAAATTTCATATTTTTGAGTTTGAAATTTTTCATTTATTTTTCGATAAATCTCCTTAAATATTATTTTTGCATATTTAACTTATTTAATATATATTTGAGATGTAAAATAACGCAGTATTTTTATAAGTTAGATTAAAAAGTAATATATACATTGTGATTTATCTCTCTTGTAGTAATAATATTTTCATTTCTGTCTCAAGATAGTAGCCGTTTCTTAATCATATAATATTCTTTTGATTCTACATTTGCAGTAATTATGCGGTAACTTATTACGTTCCGCTTCGCGCTTGATCGTTAATTTACTTCGTCGCTTAATTTGTTGATAAATTTTAGAATTGAGATATCTAATTAAATATACTTAAATTCTTAGATTTATGTTAAATAATTCAGATAATTTAATATTATCATAAAAACTTATTGATATCATGGCTCTTTTCTTACATGAGAGGCAAGAAAAAGATTCTTTTTTGAAATTATGTCTTTTAATTTATTATGATAAAATACATTATAGAAAAAGGTGATTCAATAGACTAATTATTATCGATATATCTCAATATCATTTATCTTTAATTTTCTATAATTAAAAAAATCTCTTAATTATTCTAGAGAAACAAAAATATTTCTAATTTAATTTTCAAAAATTGTTAAAAGCATTAAATTATGATTTATAATTTTAGTATCCAATTCATTAGTTATTTTACATCTAATCAAGTCATTTTGTATCATATTCGATCTTTAGTATATCTATTATTTATTTTTACATCTAATCACGTCATTTTGTATCATTCAATCTTTTATATATCTATTATTTATTTTTACATCTAATCACGTCATTTTGTATCATTCAATCTTTAATATATCTATCATTTATCTTTTAGTTTAGGGGTGGCAATTAAATTTATATATAAACTTCATGTACTCTTCTCAATACTATTTTTATAATTAAAACCACCTAGTATAAATATTTACATAATTCTATTATGAAATATATAAATATTTACATATTTCTATTATGAAATATTCTTGTAAACTACTCACCTGCTTCATTTTATTTTTTGATATTTATTTTCTGATATGCGCGAGTTTATGATAAAATTTTTCGAATTAAATTTCATATTTTTGAGTTTGAAATTTTTCTTTTATTTTTCGATAAATATCCTTAAATATTATTTTTGCATATTTGATAAATATTTGAGATGTAAAATGACACAGTATTTTTATAAGTTAGATAAAAAAGTAATATATACATTGTGATTTATCTCTCTTGTAGTAATAATATTTTCGTTTCTGTCTCAAGATAGTAGCTGTTTCTTAATCATATAATATTCTTTTGATTCTACATTTGCAGTAATTATGCGGTGACTTATTACGTTCCGTTTCGCGGTTGATCGTTGATTTGCTTCGTCGCTGTACTCACTGAATTTGTTGATATATTTTATAATTGAGATATCTAATTAAATATACACTAATTCTTAGATTTATGTTAAATAATTCAGATAATTTAATATTATTTTAAATCACATTTCTCCATTATAAACTGCATAAAATCCTCGAATATTATCATAAAAACTTATTTATTGATATCATGACTTCTTTTCTTACATGAGAGACAAGAAAAAGATTCTTTTTGAAAATTATGTCTTTTAATTTATTATGATAAGATACATTATAGTATTAAGGTGATTCAATAGACTAATTATTATCGATATATCTCAATATCATTTATCTTTAATTTTCTATAATTAAAAAAATCTCTTAATTATTCTAGAGAAACAAAAATATTTCTAATTTAATTTTCAAAAATTGTTAAAAGCATTAAATTGTGATTTATAATTTTAGTATCCAATTCATTAGTTATTTGTACATCTAATCACGTCATTTTGTATCATTCAATCTTTTATATATCCATTATTTATTTGTACATCTAATCAAGTCATTTTGTATCATTCAATCTTTTATATATTCATTAGTTATTGTACATCCAATCACGTCATTTTGTATCATTCAATCTTTATATATTCATTAGTTATTTGTACATCTAATCACGTCATTTTGTATCATTCAATCTTTTATATATTTATTAGTTATTTGTACATCTAATCAAGTCATTTTGTATCATATTCAATCTTTTATATATCTATCATTTATCTTTTAGTTTAGGGGTGACAGTTCAAATTATATTTATATTATTTACGTAATAGCTTCCTATTTTTAATTATTCTACTATTTTGACATATAAGAGCATCATATTTATATCTATCAAACTCAGCTACCTTATCTTGTCGCCTATTTTATTTTCCCAATATTCAATAAAGTAGTTTTAGTTGACGAATTATCACAAAAAATAAAAAAGCAACCTTAGTTGCTTGTATGATTCTTTATGTGATAAAGACTATTCTCTCATAATTTTAAGCTTACTCATTCTGTGATGCATCCCTCTCTAAATGAAATGAAATGATAATACGAGAACTATCAATATGAAAAATTTATAAATTCTAACTAAAACAATTTAATGGGCACTTTGTAATAGGCGCACCCACTACATGCACAAATATTGTAATGATACATCTTATGATTTCATTCCCTCCCAGACGACCATAAAAGATATGTCATTTGCATGAAAAAATATAATTCGATATTTTTTAGATTTATTGATATGTAGTACTTAACAAAAAATTTACTTTCTAGTTTTATGAGTTTTAATACATTTGATGCGGTGTATAATAAAATCATACTTTTTTTACTAGTTTCCTGACTACAAGTACCATCCGATAATCTCCAAATAATGGTGATATAGAAAATTTACTATATCTATGTCAGAAATTGCTTAACTAATAAATCAATTATGCACGACATTTGAATTACACAAATAACTCCAGTATTAGTATTTGCTATGATCTCATTCATAGCAAATACTATAAGATTATTAATGTATAAATATAATTAATGCTTTCGACCTACCGGCTAGTATGCATTATTTCACAATACGTCTTATCTTATGTAAGGCTTTGAATTTTTGAATTACAACAAAACAATTCCTCGTTTATTATTAAATAAAATAAATTTATTATAAACACTGCTCATTTATTTGTGATTCATAGTTTTTGAATTTTTAAAATAAGTAAAATTTATATCAACATAATTCTATTAATATTTCATTCATATGTAGTATTAATAAAGCGTCTACGTTCAAATAAAAAATGACATTTTTTCTAACATCAATTTTGAAATAAGTCTAGCTTTACTATTTGCGCTGATAATTTATAATCTGTTAAGAAAACAACTATTCAATATAACAATAAAAAGACCATTGTATTAATTATTTAACCTCATTTTGTTCTTTGCCAATAAATTATACGAAAAATAATACATAAGATAACCTCATGTTTTTTTTATGAAATAACTATATCATAACATTACTTAATTTTATATTATTAAAGACTTATAATATAACTCAGCACAATTTCTTCTCAAAATTAAATACTATTATCACTGTTAGAGGTCATTTCACTATTTTTCTCTAAATTTTTTGCTACAATACGGGAAATTCGTGCTTAATAGATTATGCGATAGTGCTGTTTAAGTCGTTACGGGTGTAATGTGGATCTGGTTTTTTTAAGAATATATTCAAGCTCTTACTTCATAAGTTGATTAAATATTATAATATAATATGCTTTAATTATATTATATTACATTACATAAAAGGTTCAATCAAACGTATTTAGTTTAGTTAAGTTTATATTAATAATTGAGTGTTATTTATACAACAGAATATAGTAAACTTTCTAACAAAAAAATGATTTATTTTCAAATCAATAAAGAATTTTCCTACTTTTACATATTTTAGTCAAGATTTTTTTGTTAGTCAGCGATATCTATCTTTGATATATTCCAATTTTAACCATTTAAGTTATTTTTATAACATTCTTGTAGGGGGTATTTATAATATAATATTCTATTCAGATATATTGATGTTGGCGATAAGTTTTAATTATATCCGTCAAAATCACATATCTATAGTTTTTTAGATTACACACTATTTTTATATTTTAGATGGTATATTAATTTCAATTAGACATGTAATTGTATTTCTGCTTATTTAGACATGCTTACATTGGTCTATTAAAAATAATAATCTTCCTGTTTTCCAATATCTTCTTGACAAAGGAGCTAATGTCAATCTTCGAACGGTAGTTTGTTTTAAACCATCATAATAACTAAATATATTTATTTAGAATAATGTATTATAGTTTATTGTAATAAGCATAACTTTTAATATTTATGCCTAGGGGGATACACCTTTGCATTATATTGAAAAATATAAGCGGAATGATATGTATAATTTAATCGAAAAAATTCCAGGTACTACTTACTTCTTTATATATCGATTATACGACAATCGTTTTCTTAATCATGCTTTTTGTTGATTATAGATTTAAAAGAAAGTGTTCCAGATTTTAACAACTATATTCCATATTCTATCGTGGTACAAACAACTTACAACCCAAGGGCAATAACGCATAATAAGTCACGTGTAAAAAAACCATTACACAAATTTTTTTCCTTTCGTAGAGAGAGAAGAGGAGATAAAACTTCTTCAAATTTGGAAACTACTAGATTTAAATCTGCTAGTGCCAATCCGTATCCTATAAAAGAACATAATATCGACCACAGAGAGATAATGGTGAATCCTGATATGGTAATCCCTAAAGTTGACCTAATTCCAATGAAAAAATCCACCCAATCAATCTTTAGAAAAAAATGGTTGTCAAACCACACTCTGTGTGAGAATGATGTTAAATTCAAAAGTATGGATGATCATCTTGACATATATAGTAAAGGAATTCTAAAATCCGTAAGACCTCAATGCAGCTTATCCACAATGTCTATTCAGTCTGTATATATAATAATTCCTTTATTATTTACACATTTTATTTTTTAGGGTCTTAAACAAACCATTACATCAACAAATACATTGGATCCAGAACAAGCTATTGCAAATACCTTTAAAAACAATGACATTTGATTTCTAGATGTTTTAGTATTAACAACTTATTCCGTCTTATCTTTCTAAATCTTCCTGGCATTTGTATTTTAGTTGTTTAAGTGAATAAATGCTAGTATTCTACTCTACTAAGGTTTTAAAATTTGTGGATATTTAATCTGTTTATCAAAATGTTTACTACATTTAGTAATAGTATTATTGAAAAACTGAGCCAAGAACTCATGCCTTAATGCACGTTTTTGGCCGGCTAGAATCGCATGATGAGTTGTATGTTAAGGTGGGATTTCAAATCATTAAAAGTCTAGTATACGTGCTTTTTAATAGCCCGCTTACTAAACTAACATTTTCGAGTGTTTGTGAACCAGCATTCCCATATTCGTGGCATGTTCAAAAAGTATCAAGAGTTTTAAAATATACAAAAGTATGTCAAAGCTAATATAGATAGACTTTAATTTTTTTTAAATAATCACCACAGCTATCAATACACTTGTTCCAACAACTTTTTATTTTTTTTAAATTCAAAAATTCACTTTTTTGATTTAAATAATTATTTCGTCTAAATTGATGAGAATCTTTTTCCCTTCTAATAACTTTATATTTTTGGGAGAAATCATAAGAATATGGTATATGAGACAACTTTTGGATTTGAAAATTTTTAAAAAGTGGCATCACTTTGTAGGAAGTGTGAGTTTTAGGATAATCACAATAGAACGTCCTATGGATTGATTTTCCAGCATGTGTGGCTATTTGTGGCTTTTAAGGTTAATGGCGTCTCGGAGATTATGTCTATTTTACATAATAATTGCTCGTAATATTTACACCATCAGGTGTATATTCGTGGTAAATCATTCTTCGCGAGTCAAAAAAGTGTAAGCAGACATTTAATTCAGATTTGTCGTGCTTTTTCTAATCCAACTTTGATGGTGATTTCCACATTGATAATTTTAGCTTGGTCAAGTCTCATCATTAGTCACAACATTATAAATTTATGATCATTTGATGACAAAATATAACGTTCTATTTATTTGTTAGACGCATTTCTTTTTGCTTTTAAGCTAACAGGCGCCGAAAACATTTTTTTTAGCCTTGTGATTCACAAATCGGTTGATAAAATATCCCCACTAAGCGGACAGATGGCTTAGTGGTATAGAATTTGCTCGCTGACCCAAGGTCGCCAGTTCGAGTCCTGGTGCCACCCACTGTTTCCGGTCTATCGTATCCCTTAATCCGAAGTTAGTAGGAACACTATGGTAATTGCATGTTTCTATAAAAATTATTATAGTACATGCTGGTAGGGTGAAATCGAGTGCTGATATGATGCACTAGGAGTAAATTCCTGTCTCTGTCGAGGTGATTCCCACAGATCCAACGTCCAATAGATGGATAGGGTAGGGGTGGTGGTCGCCCCAAAACGAGGATGCTTATTTTTAGTTGGTTAAATTCCCACAAAATAATAAAGAAAGAATAATAAGTCGGAGCTGGTGTGTGATGTCGTGTGGTTGGAATATGATCGAAAAACCCCGCTGCGGTGCCTACAGCGTTTAATAAAGCAAGTCTGACTAACTTGAACTTTACAACCCAATAAGCTGCGCCAGGGGTTTAACGTCGTAACTAAAAAAATAGAAAGATAAAATATCCCCATTAGAAATACCAATATGGTCAGCAATTTTTCTGACTGTCCGTTTACAATCTGAATGTGTCATATTCCAGACAGTTATAATTAGTTTTGAATTTCGGCTGGAATGAGGTCTGCTGAGTCGACTATTACTTTTAATGGAATTTTTTATTAGTTTAAAAGTGTTGGTACGATTCAAAAGTTCTAGATCGACTTATGTAATCATTTAGTATAGTTTTTTTATCGTTCTGAATATTTTAGTGCTTATTTACCAATATTTATATAATGAAAATTTTAATACAAACTATCTGATCGGGCTTTCTTGGCATATCTCGAGATGTCTTTATAATAAAAAATTTTTTATCTGATAATACTTTTTTAAAAGCTTGTTAGTATGGTAAATGAATCATTTTTAGTAAACTCTATGAAATGTCTCGATACTTTGAACACACCTCGTATAATTCATCTCATATTCGCAAAACACAGTAGTTTTGTCGATTGAAATAGCGAATCCACTACAAAACGAACAAAATTTAGTAGTAACTAAATTTTGATTTTTTCTTTTTGGTGCAGTAGTCATTCCTATACTGCTTTAAAAGTCATGATCTATTTATAATTCAAAACGATATAAGCATGTTTAGAAACAAAGTATGAGTCAAGCATAAAACTAGATATATATATTTATATAAATTTGGGTTTTTATTATCTATATTGCTCTTTTGACAAGCTGTATACAAATGTGATCATATATCTTCCATAAGAACATAATTTATTGAATAGTTTTTTCATATATGATTATTTATTGAATAATCGTATAAACTTAAAAATTATTAAATCATTATATACACTTAAATTAATTAATTAATTATAACACTTATTTGTTGATTTGACATATATACACAGGGTATTTAGTATGTTCGAGATCTCATTTTGAGATAGTATCTCTACTCAAAAAGTCCCCTGCTGCTTTTTTTGTGAGTCATCAACAAAAAATTTGTAGTATATTCTAGCACTCGCTGACCGTTTGAATTCGACTGTCGCCCACTCTATTAACTTTATATCTCTCAATATAAAGTTAATAGGAAACTTTTGCAATTGCAATTGCATTATTCTATAAAGAAAAAATTTATGATCATCTTCGTAGTGAGAGGAAGCCTAATTATAGGGTGAAATCTATTTTTAATGCACTAAGGTACAAAAGTAAAGTTTTGTTAAAGTTAGAGAAATGGATATGGTAGGGATGGTGGTTGCCAAATAACGAAAATGGTTTGTTTAACTAAAACACTTTAGCAGAATAATAAGCTGGTGCTAGTGTGTGTAAATTACGACGCTTAAATCTGCTGCAGAGCCTACAGCGTTTAATGAAGCAAGCGCGACCAATTTGAGCTTCATGGCTTAATAAGCTGCACCATGGGTTTTGTCTTCTAACTTAAAAATGACTTCTTACGCATCCAAGATCCATTATAATAAGCTTATATTTAATATATCAGCTAGTGGGCTTAGTTTATTTACAGAATTCGAGTTTTCGGTATGTTGTTCTAATATACTTGGCATTTTGTAATACAGATCGAAAATGTCTTAATTGCGTTTTCTATTTAATATGCCATATTTCGTACATCCCTAATATATAGTTTATGATTATAATGTTAATTTTTTATTTGAGTATTCATAGCCTCTAACTGATGATAAAATTAAAATCTTAATATTTTGCAACAACTTTGAGATAAAAATATTGAACACACAACTATTTGATTGTAACTATTAGTAAGGTCCGGCGATATGGACTTAGTTTTTATAGCTTTTATTTCTTATTATTTGCCAATAAATAAAACTTTATTTAAAAATCAACATACTGTATTCTTCCATGAACTAAAACACCTATAGAGACATTATTAATTATGTATTCATGGCAAGATATTATCTAAAGTTGCATGAGGACAAATTAATTAAAAATACCACTAGAGTAACACAATATAATCAATGGTGTTATATGTTTCTATACATAATTTTAATAAATCAAATTCATCATATTTAACAAATATCTAAATTGTGATAAGTTTCATACAATGTAGATATTCGCTGAATACATTTAGTGTATAATGATTCTACATACAACCATTTCACTTATAAATACATAATAATTATTATTATAAATAACATATTAATTCATTATCTATATGTTCTATTTAATTAGTAAAATAAAAGCAGGAGTATATACCTTATATTTCTTTATCAGATAACATGAATTTTTGATACATTTTGAGACAAAGTCAATTAGGCACCTATGTTTAGTTGCTTATGATATTAAATGGTTACTATTAATAAAATAACTATTCTCTTGTGGTTAAAAGAATAATTCGTACTCTTTGAAATTGCCCTTAAATTGAGACATTCCACAATTCATGTTTCTGCATGAAAAAGCAGATATTACAAATACCCCTCTCATTTCTACAGAAAATTATTTAGTCGTTTTACTTTTAAATACCGTTTCTCGTTCTCAAATAGCAGATAATTTCTAAATTCTTTATTTCTGTTAAAGTATGAGTTAATTATAATCAAGGCATGCTTTTGTTTCGATTATGGAAGGTAGAAATAATCAAGTTCATTCTATCAACCGTGAACTGCAAAATTTTAATTTTTCACGCCATTAAAATAACAGCTACAGATTACGCTTGTAATATAAAATTTAATTGCTATAGTCTTGAAATACACTGACATATATTACGTAAACTACTTAACTTGAAACCATCAATTTTTTTACTACTAACACTTATGTGTCTGTGAATATGTACAATCACATATAATGTCATCATACACAAATATTCAATCATTGCATTTGCAGGTGTGAATTTTTCTTAAAAAATCAGCGAATAAAACCACAAAAATAAGTCACTAATTACTTGACAATAATTCCGATCGACTATTTTTCTAAATCTGTGACTACAAAGTGGATTCTACTGCAAACTCTGATGCACGGAATAATTATTTTATTCGGGAATTATCTTCCCATTATTTCTACGTTAAATATTTACTCATCTGTAGATTGTATCAAAACAATGCCATGTCTTACTTGTTATTGATAAAAATTGAATTCTATGCTAATTTATGGTGTATAAAAATTAGATATAAAAATAAAAGTGTGTAATGTAGCATATAACGTGGCGCACTACTGCTAAAAAAATCACATATTTCCTATTATTGATTTTTATCACACTCAACTCCATCTTTTACATAGCTACCTACGATATATATAATGTAGTAGAGAATAAGTATAATTCTGAACCCATTAAATATCACTAATTGATTGAATAGAAGTTGAAACTAATGATTAGACTGAGTTTATCTAAATAAATTGCTGAATAAACTAATATATTAATGAATTTTAAACATAATTTGTTAATAACTATTAATTATCTATTATTTTTTTGATTTTGGTAAATAACCGTCTCTTCTACATAATTCTGTAAAGCACTCATTAGCATTACCCTAGTAAAAAGTTAATATTCTAACGCTCAGAAAATAATACTTGAGCTCTTATCTTTCCACATAAGATGTAGTGTGTGTATTCATTTGAAACAGTTCCGTCCTCATTCAACTAAAGTCATTTAAGTTAAGATTTATTTTGTAACATATTGTACAATACTTTTGGTACAGATATTTGGGTATGGGCAAAATCACGAGCTCCTATTATGGCTCCAGTAGCAGAACTAAATATTTTTACCATTTAAAACAATAATTAATTAATTACCATTTATTTGGATGATAAAATGAGGTAGTTTGAGTTGTTGCAACGTTGACCATGGCTCGTGTTTTACTTATAACGAAATGTGCCGAAAATTGGCGAATGGCTGAACTATTAGTTGATATTAATAATAAATTTTGCGCATTTAAAGTGTAATTTTGTTTATTCATTCAAGTTAATTTATATTTGAAAATTCTGATAAATAATTAAGATATATATTCTTTATAAAATGAAGTTTTTGTTTAATACTAAAAAGATTATAAATTTTAATTTTCTTATTCACATATATGTATATTTACAACTTAAAGTAATTTTGCATAGTTTAAAAACTCATATTTTGTCTATACTCCTCTTAAAAGTAAAATTTTGGATAATTCAGCGACAATAATGTTTTTAATAAAATTATAATATATAAATTTTTTCGATATATGTAAAAATGAATTAATATAGAATATGATTCGCTTAAATGCGCTTGCGCATTACATTAATTTTACTTTTTGTTGTTTAATTTAAATTTTTATTTATATATATGTCATTTAAGAATTAAATGTAATTTATTAATAAATATTTAAGATATATATTCATTTATAACTATAGAATTACCTCAATTATATAAAATACCAATAAGGGTGAATGTTTGATTAATCTGAATGACTGAGAAAGGAGACTTTACTGATGGAAAATATTTTTTATGCATATAAAGTTTGTAAATAGTAATAATCATAAGTTATATTTTTCGACACTTTCTTCATGTAAACTGACAATGCTTTATAAGCTTAGTGTAAACTTTCATCAAAAGTAATATTAAATTATTATACTTTTGGTGAAATGAATAAAGTAAAGAAGTTTTCTGTAAATTACATATTTTAAAATAAATTGCAAGACGCGAGGATTCGTCGTAAATAGAACTCGTTGTGATGCGCGCGTTTATCTTCAAAAATGTCAAATCGATTTAAATAGCGGAATTTAGATCGATACTTATTGTTGATGATAAAAATAAAGTCAGCAATTATTTGAAAACTTTCGTTATTAATTTATTTTTGAAATTTACGAATTCATGTTTGACTTATTTAAAGTATAAGAAGAATCCTAGTCCTACTAAACAAAATTATTATTTTACTACTTTATTTTCATTCAAAATATAAAATTATTCAGTCCAAAAAAGTAAGTTGCCACGTAATTTTTTAAATTATTTTTTTAATTTTTACGTCACATTTTAAAATCTGTTCTCTCTCGGAGTTATAGTTATTACAACTTATGTCCTGATCTACTGATAATTTTCCGATGAGCTTACAACAATTTTTATGAATGTATCAAGTCATTAAAACGACTGCTCAAACCTTGAGTAAAAATGTGTATAGAACATCTCAGAAGAATTAGACGTTAGGGTAATATTTTTTTGAATCCTTGTGTAGATGTAGAGATGTATAGATGTAGATAATCCTTTTGATTTAGAAATAAATTTTTGTTTCAATAATCTAAAAATTTTTTACGGTTCCAAATTATACTCAGTTTCTTTTTTATTTTTTAAATCTAACAACGACACTATCAACAGTTGTGAACTCTACTGATGTCAAGCATTGCAAAAATAAATTCAAGTCGTTACTAATCTTTCTTTACTATTTTCCTTTTTTACACTACTTTAGAATTTATTATGTAGTTAAATGTTATCTTTAGCATAAAAATATTTCTTTTATGGAGTATTTTATGTATATAAATGTGTAATAAACATTTGAAAATAAATTATTTTTCTTAAATTATCACTAACTCTGAATGCGCTAGTAAATATATCAAGTTCTCTTTATTACTAATAGTGTTGCTGGTACTATATTTAAATTATTATACTTCTAAAAAAATGAATAGAGTAAAGAAAATTTTTGTTAATTATAAATTTCGAAATATATTAAATTTGGTTCTTACAAATTTTATATCAGTAATTCACTTGTGGAGTCAGGCGTATTCTGAAAAAAACGGGAAAGTTTGCTTACGACGACAAATTTTTTCTGAAAATTTTACAAAATTAATATTGATTTAAATACTTAATTGGTGGTGTACGTAAAGATGGTTATCCAAATGAAAATAATAGTACAAATTACGACGTTATTGTAGTATGGTTGATGTCTATACGTTTAATGTTTCAAAATTAAAATATATAGTGATATTAAAATTTATCTATTTTAAAAAGGAAATAAATAACTTTTATATTTTAAGATATAATACTACATGCATAAAAACACAATAAAATGATCTAACATTTTTTACACATATCAGAAAACTTTTATATTTAGTAAAATATAAAATTGTTATACATTATGAAAATTTATTCTGTTAATTTATGCAGCACCAAAGTCGTTAAGCGTTAAGTATACATGTCTTCTAAGAAATTAATATTGAGAGACACTTTAATCAATCTTCTATAAGTTCATCCTCTTTAATCTATGGGAGTTTTCATTTAGAAGATTATATTCAAATGATTATACACAACATGTTAATATCATGTTGCTTTAAAAGGTCATAAAAGTAAAAATTTAGCTTTATACCAAAGCTAAAAAATAAAAAAGCTAGTTTTAAATATTTTTTTAACAACTAGGCAAGAAAGTATATCTCAATGAGTGTTAGGACCTTATTTTATTTATGCCAGAATTCCCTTTTAAAGATTACTAACATGATATATACTTAATTAATGTGAGCTTTTACTAGTAATAAAGTATGTAGTATACTAAAGAATATCATTTTTTGTACTCTAATCTGTCAAATGACCATTTGTTGTGACCAGTACGTTTAAAAATCCGAATCATTATTTCTATATTGAATATAGCCTTCAAGTTTGCTTTTATTTCAATTCCATTTAAAACATGAAATACATATTTTTTTATTATAGTGTTGCTACCACCCTATTCATAGGGTTTCTTAATCCTCTAACGATCAGAAAAACAATACCCCACTAAGGTTTTTGGGGTAAAATTTACCCCACTTTTTTATTACATAAACAGATGTAAATAAATAAATAGAGCATTATTGGGAATTATTACTGAATTTTAACATGTGAAACTATAGGAATCTTGAAACAATTATAAAAGTTAATCCATACAATAATCCTATTTATGCACACTCTCGTTGCATATAATCGCTCATCGGTCATAATCGCGTAAGTAGTGGTTGCTTTAAATAAAATATCTACACTTTCTAAAAGAAAAATATAAATAAATAATTAATATTTTTTTTACTGACATATATAACAAATTTTTGAAGTGTGATCTAGATATTAAAACTTGAAACAAATTTGACACCATTTAGATGTTTTATTGTCTTTGTTTCTTTCACAAAAATCGCAGAGTGCTGGCTTTCCATTGAATTTGGATATTTTATTTGGAATTACACATTTCTTTGATTTCTTCGTAATTGTCTTGGCTGAACTTCAATTTTTTTTTTTTTTAGTTACGAGGTAAACCCCTGGCGCAGCTTATTGGGCTGTGAAGTTCAAGTTGGTCACACTTGCTTCATTAAACGCTGTAGGCACCGCAGCGGAGTTTTTCACATCATATCCCAACTACACGACATCACACACTAGCTCCGACTTATTATTCTGCGGTAGTGTGGGAATTTAACCCACTAAACATCCTCGTTTTGGGGCGACACCACCCCTACCCTATCCATTTCTCGGACGTTGGCTCTATGGGAATCACCTCAACAGAGGCAGGAATTTACTATCGTACCCTAGTGCATCAGCACTCGATTTCGCCCTCCCATCAGGCTTCCTCCCACTACCAGCATGTACCATAATTTTTTTATAGAAACATGCAATTACCATAGTGTTCCTACTAACTTCGGATTAAGGGATACGATAGACCGGAAACAGTGGGCAGCACCGGGATTCGAACTCACGACCCGGAGGTCGTGAGCTCGAAGCCTATACCACTAAGCCATCTGTCCGGCTGAACTTCAATCTAAAAGTTGGCTATACAGAGTCTCCGACATTTCTTTTAAGAACGATCTTATTGACTTTTATCATCTTTAAATATCTCTTTGTATAATGCAAACGCACTAATTAGAGATAGGTCAATCATACTATAAAAAACAATCAGAGCACATCGTCTAGTAAATCTAAGTGTGAAAACTGATGAAAGCATTCTATCGACATTATCCACTCCACCTTTGGTTTAGTTGTAGTGCATTATTACTTTCGGCTTGAATTTTGACCATTTATCTGTAACAGTGTTTTTTGTAGTGCCAGTTGATAATAGGATAACAGCTTGAGATTTTTTACACACGTATGATGTCACCATATATTTTTCATAAAAAACAAACGCACTAATGTACAACGGTCTTTTTGTGGAAGGTAAAAAGCAAGGAGGTATTCCTTTTTTATTTTTACGTAACTTTCCTAAGAATGTCAGTTTTTTCTAGTAATTTCCTTGCCAGTGAGATGGATGAAAAAAACTTTTCGACCAAAATATTTCTGCCAGAGTAGAATAATGGAGTTGGTAGTGAAAGAACGACGCTTTCGCCGACTTTACATTGTCTTAGTGCTCCGAAATTATTTTTACCAAGGTATACCATTATATTTAAAAAATAGTTAACAATAGGATCCACCAACAGAAAGAATTTTAGCCTGTATTTCGCAGGCTTCATTGGCATATATTTACGAAAGGGGTACCTTCCTCTAAATGATTCCAGTTGTTTTTCTATCGTAACAATTTTATTTGAAGAAAAACATCTAGGCAAAAAAATAACCCATTCATCCCATATCTCACGGATATGGCATAACTTATCTTCGTTCTTGCGTTTAAATCAAGTTTTGAAATCATCTAAATGAAGAGCTTTTGTAATTTGTTTAAGTCAACGATGTGAAAATAACCGTCTGTAGATTTCTTTATCTTCATTAACACTAAAAAGCTCGGAAGAAGTTCTTTTCTATCCCCGCGAGTAGCCATTAGCACAAGAAGACCTAAATAGACTTTAAATTCAATATCATCCATATCATGTCACTCATCTTTGAAATAATGTTTCCCAAACATATTTGCATAAGGTATAATTTTGTTACAAACCCCAGCTGTAAAAAATGACAAAAAGCAACCACAGAAAAATTTTATTTTAACAAGGCATAAGAAGTGGCACCAGGAACTGGATTCATAGTATTTTTGACGCAAGTTTTAGTTGTAATTGGTTTTGATGTACTCCAAATAATTCAGTTTTTTACTTTTTAAAATATTATAATTTACTTCAAAGTCTACCTCTTCATCAGATAAAAAACTTTCATCGGTAATTTGGTCTTCAAATTTACTTCTGGAAGAGATGAACTCATCACTTAAGTCGTTAGTGTGACTCATTACAAATTAAGTACATATTGCACATGCGCTTTGCATTACTTAGTTGTTTAGTTTAGGTTTTCTGCAAAACCACTCGTTAAATATTTGTAAAAGTTCGTTATTGAGTTAATTATAACAAATTTTTAATTAATGATTAAAAAAAAACGTGGGGTAAATTTTACCCCAAAAGCGTTAGAAGATAATCTTAAAATAAAAATCTTAATACTTTATATATTTTAATATTTATCGTATTAAATTATAGAACATTATGTTTTATAAGAATAACTATGATATGGAACAATTAAAAAAATGGGAAAACGAGGTATGCCCAATACAAAATCGTTTTGGGGTGAATTTTACACCAAAAGCGTTAGAGGGTTAATCAAGCTCACAACTTATGAAATCAAAATCACCGCATTTGTTATTTGGGTTCGTTTTTCTGAATTTATTTATCATTTTGATATCTATTCTAGTAATCATTTGACAAATTATTAGAATACAGGGCAGATTCTGAAATGGTAAAATACATTTATTTCTCTACCAGAACAAACACGGAAGCAATTATCGGCCATTTCGATAGATTTGGGAGAACAGATGTTTCGTTACAGCTAAAACGGAACCATAAATTCTATGTTTAATTATGAAATGGCTTCCATTGAACAACCGTGTATTCAATATTATCACAGTTTTAAAATACTGTATGTATTATTCCAACTTTTAGAAGAGACTGGTGATAGGCACTCCCTTTTGTTATTTGACCAAAAGGAACACATAATTGGGTAGGTTTATGAGAATTCCATAATAACTCTGAAAAAAATTTTTAGAATGCGTGAATCAGAATATATTCATTATTACAATTGATAGAGTAATTTAGCAAATCCATTACGCATTAAATTCTCTTTTAAAGTTCCGAAAAACAGAAACTACGCCACCACTATTGTAAAAGTAAAATTCTAATGTGCTTTGTGAGCTACAAACCACAACGAGACATGAAATCATTATTTTTATTGACAAAGGAGATTAAGCATTTTAACAAGACGAGAAAGGGAACGATTCTCGAATAAGATTTCCAGACATACCTTTTCAAGTGCTGCCAAAGTAAGGATCATTTTAGTCTTTGCTTCTAGAATTTTATGATATAATATATCATAAAATCTACGATAAGGCGATCACTGGTGAACCATTCAAAATATATAGTCAATAATTATAATATGGATTTAAAAAATATTTATAGCCCGACATTTATCATGGATAGTGCTAGAATGCATTACTACTGATGCTTTTAAGCGATGAATGAAGAAAACAGTATACAATTTCTTCTATCATACACTGATTTTTTTAGAAGATCGAATATGTGTTATCAGGCTTGTTGTTAGGAGAAAATGCGTTATCAAAAGAGAATTCAAAATAGCCATTTCTTAATATTTCAAAGAAATACCATTGACCCACGGTGATATATTCTATAGAAAAATGTTTGGCTACATCACTAGATCCTCAAGAAGTGAAATCATTCTTGAGTAGAATTAGTATTAAATCTTATTTATCTTAGAATTATGTAGTTTTATTGGTTCATTGACTTTGTGACGAGTTTGATTGAAGAATATACTACGGTGATAATATTTTACATATTAGGGACTCATTATTTAAACAAGTTTATATATAGTGAATTTAAAAGTATTTGATATATATAAATTTTACTTAACCAATTCTCCTTATCAAATACTATTTTAATAACTCCGATTTATCGCTTTATTGTGTTTTTTGGCATACTAAAAATGTCATATTACTTTAGATGCATTCAGAAAAATAATTAAAAATAAAGCTATTTAATAGCCTTAAATATTTTTCGCAGTGTTGATTTTTGATAGTATAGCTTTAGTAGCATCGGTAAAAAAATAGCTCAATTTTTTTGCATGCGAATTGTCAATATTTACTCCATAAAGAAAAATCTTTTTTTTTATATCAAATGGAATCCCGCCCTATTTTATGGATTGATTTGCATAAGTGGACAGATTGATAAGCGATCGCCAACTGTCGGTAACAAATTGGATTATAATTGCTGCCAATTACTTCTGGTCTTCTGAATCCTTAATTTGTAGAAAGAGTATGTTAACTGAAATTTTTCTATAAAAAATTATAGTTCTTGCTGGTGATGGAAGGATGAAATGGAGTCTTGGATACACTAGGAGTAAATTCCTACCTTCTTTGAGGTAGGTAATAACGATATATTAAAAATGTTTGAAAAATGATGGACTAGGGATGGTAATCGCCCCAAAATGATGTATAGTGGGTTAAACCACCTCAGAATAATAAATTCGTAGTTATTTTATGAGTAAATTATTATTATTATTATTATTATTAAGTCTGCTGCAGTATCTACAGCAAATAATGAAAGATGTCTAACAAACTTGAACTTCATAGCCTATAAACTGAGCCAGGGTCTTATTTCGTGACTAAAAGAAATTATTTTTTTAATCTTTTGTTGTATATTATTATTATAATGAATAAAAATCTACGATAGATTTCTATGTTATGTACGCCAATAAAAAATTTTTTTTCCTATTTTTAAACATAATTTTTATTATTTATGCAAAAACAAACTTCATACACGCTTAATAATAATACTTAAATTTATAAAATAAACTTTAAAACTAATTAATCAAAATCATCGATATAACACAACGACTTTTATTTGCTAAATTTAGTCTGTCAATCGATGTGAAAAATATATACAATAATTCATGTTTTGAAGCTTACATATGCTGATTAGTGCTTCAAAATTGATAGATAGATGACATATGATATAGACATAAGAAAATATGATATGAAGTAGTTAAAAGTATGCATATCACATATGACGATCATTAATAAATCACAGATGTATTCTATAGCTCAATATTAACAAAAAATTTAATTGGATATAAAAATATTATGATATAATATACAATTAAGCAATGGAAATAAAAAATAATTCTTAAAACATGTAAATTCAATAACAAAACACGTCAAATGAATAGTAATTCTACAAAATATCAGTTATTTTAAGTATGTAAGCAAGCTAAATTTTTTCGATATAATTGCCAGGAATTGATCCAGTTAAATCGTTAAGTCTAGCTAAAAACCATCCGTCATCCCCTTCACTAACAATTTCAACAATATCACCAGCAGCAATAGTTAGTTCATCACTGAGTGACTTTTCATAATCATAAATAACACGTGCTAAAGAATAAAGAATAAAAAAATAAAAAATAAAAAAATAATTTAATTCAAAATGATCCCATACCTTTATACAAGTATGCTAATTTTTCTGAAGAACCTCTTTTAGATGGAGGAGGTGGTCCTTGTTTATTAGAACTAGTAGTTGCCAAACTAGTAAGTGATGTACCTAGAAAAATAATAATCATCAAGATAATATACATTTATTAAATACTCGAATTATTAGGTGGTGTAGGAAACTTAAGTGGGCCTACATCATTATCTGAAGGTGAGCATAGATTATGAACTTTTTCTATAGAGCTAACTTTTTTGGCACTAATATTTGATGGCGCTAACTCTGATAATCCACTATTCTTACTTTCAGTACCAACACTCTCCTTTTCAAATAAATTAGTTGGTGTCTCACTGGATAAAGCTTGGAAATTTATAAAAATTAAAAAACATCTAACGCAATTGTAATTTACCACTAGCAAAATCACCAATTGTTTCAGAAGATTCTATTTCACCAGCAAATACTAAATTATGGGTTGATGACATTGAAACAATATTGTTGTAGATGTCATCAGATATATCATTTGGTGCACTTGCTTTTATAGTAAGTGAATTACGGCGTCTGAATGTATTATTTTTGTTCTATAATTAGCAGAAAATTAGTAACAATAGCTTAATTAAAAAACAATAAACTGGTTATATAAAATAAAATAAAATAAAAGATTATATTAATTAGTTAATTATAAAAAATTAAATATTTACTTTATTTAGTGTATTCGCGTTTGCTTTACTAAGTGATGTCATCTTTTTCTGTCAAATTTATACAACATTATACATACTAACATCAAAGAATCAATTACATTAGTTTTATGCAAACCAAGTGAAGCTCTTGGAGCAGGAGTCGTAGAAATTGTAACTCCACTTAAATTTTCATTTGATTTCTCAGCATTATCATTTTCACCGCGCCAAAAACAGCTTATACAATCTTGTGAGAACTCTATGCCATTTAATTCATGGAAAATTGCTTCTCTAACATTATTAGGTATTTCCAAAGTGATTTCTTTAGTTTTTACAGATATTTCTTTAGGAGATTTAGATATTCCATGTCCTATTTAATAGCAATATAATTATTATCGTAAAATAACTTTATTCATTTTTATCTATCAAACGATAGCTATTTTTTATAATAAAACGTGTTTCATCAAACAATCATTATGTTATTTAAAAAATCTTTTATGAAATCTACCTGTTCCATCATATTTTGTAATATCTAGTGATGTATTTATTGTTTTATTTATAACACACGGTGTTTTTGGTAAAATTATATTATTCGATACTGGTTTATGCTTTATTACTGTCCTATCACCCACCAATTTTCTACATCCTAATTCACGATTAATACCTATTTCCTACAAAATTTAAAATTAATTATTTGGCATTAATATCGACAACTAATAAGATAAAATATTAGTAGTAATATATACTAATAGTAAACCACTAATATTATCCGTTAAATTTTGTATTGATTCATGTTGTACATCCAAAAAATTTGTTGTTTCCTTACACAATAATTCTGTTTGCTTTAGTAAATTATTAAATGAATCAATACACGTCTGATAAACTAAATTATAACAATCCAGTGATGGTTGACTAGAATATGATTCTTCTAATTCATTTGCTGAATTTTCTATTTCACTAGAAAATGTACCATAACCTTTTATGATTGTGTTAAGCTTAGATTCCATAGAAAACCCGATGAATACTGTATCCGAAACCGATTACTAGATTATAATAATCCACAATTATTAACAACAATTAATCCACTTATAATAATAATATTTTTATATTAGATTTTTATATAAATAAAAAATTATAATCTTTTAAAAATTATCTAAATATAAAATTGTATGTTGACGTAGTCATGTAAATTTATTATCTCAATCAACGAAGTAATTGTGTAGTATTACGACGCCGCAGCCGCTTGCGGATGATTAAGTATATAAGAGTGCGCATTAGGATGCGTAGCTCACATTCACAAATAGGACTAAATAGGTAGTTGTCGATTTTTACTTTGTGTACTATTTATTTGAATTTTGGTTATTGATAATTTATAATAACTAAATTTTTCTTTTATTGTCTTACGTACAATACTGTTATAATAAATAGTATATAAATTTTGTAGTCAAAAAATGAATAATTCTTCTAACTTTGATTCCAAATTAGTTGTTGATAAAGATGGGTGTGATGATCGAGTAGATGCTACTCCTGGTAATGTTTCTACCGGTGTCAGCTGTAATGGTGATAGCCCTAATAGGCATGCATTATTGGATCATCCAGGGCCATTGAATAAACAACTGTCTGATAATGGGTTGTTGATTTTATCTACAACACCTCACGAATTATCTTCACGAAAATGTTTAACAAATGAAAAGTGTGAAGAAATATTTGAAGGTATGTATCACAATGTACTGTTTGTTTTAAAATATGATTCTATATTTTGTAGACTTTAGTGAAGATGATGATGATAGTATATTACATAATGGTGGCGGACACTGTTGGTGGTCATCAGATCATAACGATGAGTTAATGGGTGAGAATATTAATTCAAATAATTGTGAATTTGATCAAGATCAGATTAACCAGAAAGAAACATTCTTGATGATGATATGGAAACCTATTCGGGAGGGATACATTACTGTATACCACCAGCTCCTAAGCATGAGCCGGAGATAACATTTAGACTTGAACTATCGTGGGATGGTACGGATTCATATCCTAATACGTTACGTCATGATAAGAATCATTATATTCCTGGTTCACCAGCCTATAATGGGAATTATATTATGGAACATTTGATAGAGATTTGGAAATGTGTAAACAGAAATATTTCTCTGACAGAGTATATATTTCTGCTAGTGATAGAGACAAATTAATTATAATAGATATCATTGTCCTTCAAATAATCACCAGCCGAATAATAAAAGTGATTAAAGTCATAAATTTATATATTGTAAATAACCGGTTTACTTTCATACTACTTTTTGTATTGATTTGACTATATTTTTTTAATTTGTTCGATTATTTCATGAAATTGATTTAAAAAATTTTCTCATTTTATTTAATTTATAGTTAAAAAATTAGTGAAATTCTAGTAGGCATGATCTTATTAGTTCTAAAGTGTTACAATCATTTAAGTCAGATTAGATTCATATAGATACGATTAAGTTCATTTTCGATATTATCAATATTTAGGATGCCGAATCTTTGAGATTATTTGATCAAAAGATTACATCAGCTAATCCATCTTGTTCTATTATTATGCTTCATAGTATTATAATAATTTTAAAATTATCATGATCTAAAATTTTAATTTAAGTTGTCCACGCATTGTATCGAGATCAAATTAAATATTTATTGATAATATATTACGAAAACTAATCGGCCATTGTGTTATTAGAAAGGTTTTAATTTTTTATTGTTACTATGTTGATGAGACAAACAATGAGATATTAAAAATCTCTTTTATAATTTTAATCTCTTAATTACAATTCAAGTATGACATCATTTCGATTTTATATTATTTTCCGATTTTATCAAATGGATGAGAATGTAACATTTTAATTTTCAAAAATTAATTTTTCTTATTTAGGCATTTTAATATCTTGAACAATATTCTACCAATAATCGTTGTCTTTGTATTAATTTAATCTTTTGTGATCGTTCAATATTATTAATCTGGCAACTTTGCGTATTTTTAATCAAACAACTTATTTATGAATAGTAGTGCTTAATAATTATAATTAATACACGAATGGTTTTCTTGTGACATTTATTGTATAATTAGTAGGTTACTTCAGAGTGATAATGAATAATATAAAATATGAGTTTACCGACGACAAAATATCGCAATCGTATCGGGGATTTTATAAGATGAGTTAAATTACGTCGTTAAGATAGATTACATATCATAATAAAATAAATTAAATATCGCGTTGAGATAAATATAGTAGTTTCAGTTTATGTTAAAAACTTATTTATGCATTAAGTTTTTTTCCAATTATAATTATATTTGTTTGACTTTTCAGTTTTCTTCGTGTTAAGTTTATTTGGGATGTTCCTCTAATCTTATTTATAACTAAAACCAATCAATTTTTGTGTATAAACTTATACATTGCTTCAAAATTAATTTTCTTTTTCAGCAGAAATATTTTAATTATGATATAATTTTAAAATCGATCCTTTAAATAGTGATGAGTAATCACTATTTAAAGGATCAAGTTCTCAAACTTTTTTTATAGCTTTGTTGGATGAAGGCTAATTTTCGCACATCTTCGTTTTCTAGTTGTCAAATGATTATTTCTCATTTCATTTATGCATAAATTTTATAATGAATTGTGAATTATTATATTATATTATATTATATAATGCCATAAAATTCTACTACTGTAAATAATATCCGATTATGTAGCATTAAATTAAAGTCGAATTTGATGATTTTTCTCCATAATATTACGATCTTTTAATTATGCCGGATCTTAATGCGACATATATAAGAATTTTTTGTGAATTTTCATTATTTTAGTGTTTCTAAAACGCACGACAGCTCCGACATTTTTCAAACTGCGCGCGGTTGGTATATTTTCATTTTTTTTTAAATATAATATATAAGTTAAAATTTGCTTTATTTAATATAATCATTTATATGATATCATAATTTTTTAAATTAGAATTTATATTACTTCGAGTAGCGCATTAAGAAATTCATTGAACAAAATATACTAGTGTTGCCTTCGAAATTAATATTCATTCAGTAAATTTTTTAAACATATCCAGTTTCATAGTCATAGAGGGAATTTTTGCCTTTTTTTGAAAATTTCGTATTTCAAGGCATCCCATGTTTCTCCAGTATTGTTTTTACAGGCACAAGTATCTGGCTTTGTAGCTTCTTGGATACACAGTATTCAGTGGCGTTGTTTTTGATTGAAAAGTTTATCTTAAAAATGAATTTCAAGATAAATCTTACCGCATGCGCAATTAAAAATATGGGAACTATTCTACGGCAGATCCTCCCTTTTTAGTACATTTGTAAAAATAACTCTAAGAAGTTATAGTGATTCTGGTATTGTATGTCTATTATATATTTTTTATTTCTACTAATTCTACATTGTTCTTTTGTTTCTCAGTGAATTTTTTTGTTGGTAAATAAACTATTTCATTTTAGTTAAGTTAAGTTAAGATAAGATGAAATAGCAAAATCCATTCTAAATAATATCAAAATAGTGATCTGAGAATTTGAGATCAACAGGAAGATTTTTCACAGCGAGCTCATTTTGATTTATTGTACTTTCATGATTATTATTTATTTTAAAGTGATACTTTGCCTTGTTTTCTTCATAGTATCGAAGAAAAACAGTTGGAGTGATATTTGCTCATTTCAATGTGATTTTGTAAATATTTTACATAATGATTATTTTAAAATAAAAAATTTTTACTGATTTATGATTTTATTTTAAAAAAAATTTGTCGCATTGGGTGATATTTATGCAATCCGATTTTCTAGATGTCAGCTCTTTAAGTTCTTTACATTTTTATTTTCTGCTCTGACATGATTATTCAAAACTTATAAAATATTTATGATCGGAAAACAATATTTTAATGACTCGATAATATCATGGAGTCATTTATAATGACATTATCCAATATATACATTGGGTCATTAATACATACAGATATGAATGTATCTTCTAGTTCCATTCATTAAACAGCTATAAAATTTTCCCCGAAGACTGCTTTATCGTGAACTTAGTGAAAAATCGCAACACACAGATATATTTTACTTTCACCAGTTTAAATTGATATTAGTGAACTCTTCAGGATGCACGCTCTCTTTTCAGTCTTGTGAAAAGTGAAAATCCGACCTCAACGAGCAAAATTAAATTTTTTTTATATCTAGCTACAGCTTTTTGGAAAACTTTATCCAGCTAGATTCTCTTAGTTTTAAAGCTATAGTAAAAACTCAAAAATTCATTTGAGTGAGATTTTGCTTACAATGATTCCACAGATATAACGTATCATTCTTGTGAGATACATTATATCTTAATAAGTAATTTTTATCAATCCATCTGAATATTAATATATATATATATGATTTTTGTTCCTTATATAATGTTCTATCACATCCCCTCGCTCTTAATTTCAATCCCCCCGCTCTTAATTTCAATCCCCCTTTTAAAAAAAGACATTAATCACTTTCCATAACAAACTTGTTGATTGATAGCGATATTATAATATCTTTTGACCTTCCTTTGAAGCGATGTTGGCTATATGTTTGTTTACTAATGGTAGGATGTACCTTTTTCACTTTGATTAATATTATTAAACTACGTCCTAAATTTATAGGGTAAAATATCTATTCTAATTATTTTACATAAAATAAAACTTATTTCTTAAAAATCTATATAAATTAGTTAATAATAATATTTTGCACACTATATGACTTGAATTAGTCTCACATTAATGTGAAAACCTTATAATCGATCGTTGGTCTTTAGATGATCGTTGCATATACAAAGATATCGGATCGTCATATAAGTGTACGAATCGTTAGTTTTTTAGATTTTTGTTCTATGAATAAGAGTTATATTTTTTTGAGTGAAAACTATCGAATAAATAAACGATTGTCTCTCTAGGTACACTAATATCTAATATTGGACTTTTCCATAAAATCTTCTTTTTCCACTTGATCCGTTGTAGTAGCAGTCATCTATTAGATTTTTACACATGATTTTAAAGTGCTTCCTTTTATTCATAAATTCTAACATTTCTTCTATGATTTTCCTAGTAAAATATTTACTTAATAGGACTATAATTAATAATCTTTGAATAACTTTTTTGGGTCTTGTCGGTTATTTCCCCATAAGTATTATTATTATTATTATTATTAATTTGCATAGTTGATACAAAAAGGTATTATTAAAAAATTTATTATTAAAAAATTTATTATTAATGTAATTTTTTTTCAAAAGAATCACCTGGAACATTGTCATTGTCTCTCCACCGCAATTCATACAAATAATATTCTAATTTGTTTACATCCAATCCCGTCATTTTTTTTAATCTATACTTTTGCTTACTCCAATATGATCCAATGTGTTGAATGTTTAAATGTGTTTCAGGATCCAACTAATGATATGTATGGTTGACCGTTCTGTTAACAAAGCGTTGTTGGTTTATAGAGTTATAAGTCTATCTACTAATCAGATTCTGTGATGGTGCCGTCCCTACAAATAATATTATTTGCGAGCAGCAATGTTTCAGCAAATTGATTCTGAATCAATTTCATATAGTCCTTAGCAGGTATAAAACTAGTATTCGCCATTCCAAAAACTCATATTAGATTAGATTATATTATTTTATTTTTTTAGATTATATTAGATTTGATTATTTTATGTATTTGATAGGCGAAAGCTCGCCCTTTGTGATTTTATGGCTTATTTCTAGAAAAAGTTACTTCAATTTCACATATTACTTCATCGGCACTTAAAATGATTGGATTCTCATAAAAATATTTTTCGCAACGACCTCTTAATCTACTATAAAAAAATTCCAATTAACCTCTGGAAACACTGATTTCTTGACAACATTTTTATTTAAGAATTCCCACAAAGATATATGCCTCTTTCTAAAGTCAATCTGAAATTTTTTAGAAATTAATTTTTCATTATTGAAATTGTTTTAAATTTTTTAATATAGTTAGAGTAATTTTATTTGCATTATCCGATATTTTGTCACATACAACAAAATTTATAGATAATAGACAATATGTACACAACTTTTTGACTTATTCGTTTGCCTAAGAAAATTTTTACTAGCTTGGACATCATCCGCAACTAAAAAAAGATGCGCATATGGTAATCTTAATTGACAAGATAAGATCCCATAATTTTCCTGGTGGATGCTGAAAAGAAATTAAATTTTAATTTGACATAATTACAGATTGTAATTAAACAGTTTAAGATTACGAAGCACTTTATAGTTTTATAATCTGTCCGTAAATTATCTCTTTTCTGATTCTATTTTAAATAAATTTCCTATGCTCTAAAATATGATTTTTTATGTGAAAACAATTTTTCATTCAATACTTTATATATCCCTCCGAGCATAGTAAAATCACCCATACCCTTAGCCGTTTTGGAGTCCAACGGACCCTACTTTTTTATTATATAATATGATTTATAAAATTCGTAAAAAAAATTTTTTACAGAACCAATAAGACAAATTTCTAAAAATACTAAAAATACTGCGTATCCGATGTCTTCCGTAAATTCCCGAATATTATTGTATGGTTTTTTACACTCCAAATGTGATATTTCTTTAATTACACTAACCCTGAGTTCAATTATATTATAGAATATATACTCTTATTAGCTTAAGAAAGATACAATCTTAGGCTATATGTCACTATATACAAATGTGCCCTAACTAAAAAATTCAAAAATTTCAATAATTAAAAGTTATATAATATATATAACTATTAACAGGATTATTTCTTGGAATTTTACTTTAAAACAAGCATACTTGATTATTAGGCTCATTAGAACCGGATGAACGGCAAAAATCGTTTCCATTGTTGTACACGGGTAGGCCGATATTTCAAGGTGAAGCAAAGGTTAGTTTAAGAAATGTATATATATTTTTAAGTAATGTAGAAATGTTAATTTGTAGGAGTAAAAAACCGTACAATCAAATCAATAATGCTATATACAATTTATTCTTTGTCCTTTATTACGTCCTCACAACAATTTGTTTTAGGGTGTTTACTACAGCAGTATTTACCCCATAAATAACATTGTGTCTCAGTTTTTTTAAAGTCTAGCACACAAATTTTATTTTTATTTAGATGTATAAAATTTAGCCAATACCGCTACATTTGCATCAACAACAAGTTTAACCGAGGAATCTGCCGGCTGTTCCAGGTATTTCTTTTGTATATAATTTTATACAAATAAAAAGAATTGGCCAAGTTAAGGTCAATCGTATTATAAAAAATCACTGTTGGTCATCTTCTTTTATACCTTTTAACACTTTTTACTAAAAGAATACGATCAACAGTATTTCCACCAACTTTACTCCTATTATAATGAGCGATAACTTAGGGCTTTTTTGTATTTTCCTGCCATAAACATGTATTGTTTGATGACGTGGCTAAAATAATTAAATTTTTTTTTGGAGCATACGACACCATCATTTTCTTAGTATGAATTATAAAGATTGAGCTGGGTAAAATATCTCTTTTGTTGTGACGAATGGTTCCCAAAAATGTTAAACCTAGGTCAAGGAGTTTATTTTTTTTGGTTACGAGGTCAAACCCATGGCGCAGCTTATTGGGCTGTGAAGTTCAAGTTGGTCAGACTTGCTTCATTAAACGCTGTAGGCACCGCATCGGAGTTTTTTTTCGATCATAATCCAGCCACACGAAATCACACACTAGTTCCGATTTATTATCCTTCATTATCCTGCGGTAGCGTGGGCGTTTAACCAACTAAAAATAAGCATCCTTGTTTTTGAGATAATAAGACCCCTACCCTATCCATCTATTGGACGTTTTTAATTTATAGAAATCATCTCAGTAGAGGCAAGAATTTGCTATCGTACCCTAGTGCATCAGCACTCGATTTCACCCTCCCGCTACTATCAAGTACTATAATTTTATATAGAAACATGCAATTACCATAGTGTTCCTACTAACTTCGGATTAAGGATACGATTAATTGAAACAATGGGCGGCACCAGGGTTCGAACTCATGACCTGGAAGTCAATGAACTAAGCCATCTGTCCACTAAATTTATCGATTCATGATAATCCGATATAAGAAATTATATCTTTTACAAAACAATAGAGTTCGGAAACAATCGTATAAATAATTTAAGGTAAATAAGTTGTGATAATTTCTTTCAAAAATAACAAGTTTGACTTCTTTGTAACTTTTAAGGAAAATATAATCTGATATAAAGTCATATAACGAGTATTTATTTTTATTTGTTATATCTTAGTAGATTCTTTTAACTCCTCCCCAAGTGGCTTCTATCATGGCAAAAGATGGAGGAAAAAATGAATTTTTGTGACAGATTGTATCACGAAAAATGCCAAGTTCGCTCAGATGATTATATCCTCTCTATTTTTTTTATAATAGAATTTTTTTCAACATTGTGTATAATAATAATAATGTTAACAAGAACGTTACCTGATCCATATTACGTCAGTTCGAAGAAACATTAAAGTTTTTCATCGATTTCATCGACAATTCCATATTTTTAGTTCCTTATTAATCTACAAAGTTTTTTCTTCTTTTTTTACCGTGGTTTCATTAATTATGATGCAAAAGTTTCTTACGCCAATTCGTTTATTATACCAAGTAATTCTCAAAGTAACAATACTTCACATTAGCTCATTCAAATCGCATATGAATGAGGGAGATATAATTTTCATATTTTTTTAATTTCTAGTAATCTTAGTAAATTGAACTTTCGTAACGGAGAATAGAAATAGTTTCTCTATTTCTAACTTCAAATATTAAAAAGATTTTGAATTTTCGTTTTTTCATGAAATCAGAAAAAAATCTTTCGAATCCTTATTAGGCATTCTAAACATCACAGAGTACAACTTGCGCAACTTTTGTGAAGAAATAAGCCCTAGGTCTTTCCAAGTTTTATTACTATTATAAAAATTTTCTAATATTGTATATTAATAAATCATTATTTAAAAAATAAAGTTTTAATATTGATATAATTTTTTCTATGTCTTTAAAAATGCTGAATACATTATCTAAATAAAATTATATTATTTAATCAAATAATACTACTTAGAGATTTTCTGATAATATTATATTAGGAACAGGAATATCGTCGTAAAAAAGCGTTTTATTTTTAACATCAAGATGGATGATAGCGTCAGAAATAAGATGAGTATTGAAATTAAATTCCATTGAGTCTTTGGCTGTATATTTTACACAGTACTCAGCAACACATCCACATATGTACACGTCACTGATCATATTTTCAAGCAATAATCCAAGAAGAGGAGATTTTTCAAAATTTAACAAATCATGAAATGCTGAATAGGCTTCTAAATATGGATTTTCTCCCTTGTTTAGTATATAAAGCTTTTTGTGAATATTTTTATCCTTTAAAAAATTCATTTTACATAACGATAACATAGAGAACCCTACATACTATATGAAGACTGGATGACAGTGCTGCACCATAAGTATTTTGAATACAATGAACTGGAAATAATTTTATTTTTAGTGGCTCATTGTTATATACTTTTGGTAGTTTAAAATTGTATAATTCATACATTTTTGGTTTATCATTTGAATTATTATTATTATAGAGATGAATATTATCATAAAATGATAAATGATTTGCAGGATGCCAATCTTTTGTCAATATGATTAATTCAAATTCGCTTCCTTTCTCTTTTAAAATTCTATTAATATTTTTTATGACACTTTGGTGATCATCTTCCGATGATAATGCTCCGGTAAGAAAATCATTTTGCAAGTCAACAAGAATAAGACATTTTTTTACACAAGTGGTATCCTAAATAAAATAATTGTTATCAATTATAATAGTTATTATTATTAATGACATACTAAATTATGTCATTTTTAAATTTTTTTATCTAAAACTAAAAACCACTCGAGCAGCTTATTGGACAATTGAACATCGGATTTAAAGTTTGTCTGATATGCTTCATTTAAAATTCGTTTCAAAAAAAAATCAAAGTTACCTATACTATTTCACAAGCAACAAGCTCTGACTTATTTCGAGGTGGTGTTGGAGTTTAGTTCACTAAACATCCGCCATCACTTCTCTATCATTTCTCGCAAGGTTGTTTTATAAAAAAACACCTAGTGAAAAAGTACCGATTTCACCTGTACTACAAGCATAACTACAAGCATAATGTATAATTTTCTGTAGAAAGGTACAATTATTTTTTTTATAGAATATTCCTACAAATCTTGAATTGAAGGATATAATGATGTTTATTGAAGTGGTTGACAACGGATCTTGAATTAGCCATATAATTGTTGACGAGAACTAGCTTATAGCTTAATACTTATTAGTTTATTTCATAATTTTTAAATTAATTTATAAAATGTAATTTTAACTTACACTTATATAAAAATATGAAAATTACTTTATGTAGTGTCATATATCAACTATATTTATAAAAATCGCTCAACTAACATTAAGGAACCAAAATTAATTTTATCATCAATTTTTTATAGTTTAGCACATACGCTATTTTTTTATTCGCAAATGATAGATTACCGAGTAATCTACCATTTATAGAGTCGATTTCTTGATAGGATATGGTGCGTCCTCCTGTAAAAATGAAGATTTTTTTAGGCTAACTATTGAAACTTACTCTTATGTAATATAGATCTCTTAATTTTGGAGATACCTAAATGTTCTGTAAGCTACTCCTAAAATACTTAGTGAGGATAACGATTTAATCGTTTATGAAAATACTAGAGATTATTAGTATTTTAGTCATCGTTAAACGTACTTTAAATTTATTTGATGATGATGAAGATGACGAGTTCTCTGGAAAGTATCATTGCCTCCCAAAGATGTAGTATAATTTTTTTGTGCAATCAAAAAAATTGCTTATTAGTTTTTTTTGCTCGTAGAAGAAATTAAATATACATCGATCTTAAGAGTGCATCATTTATGTGTAGATTATTTTTTTAGTCACTTTACTAGATAAGCATATCTATCTGTTATATTTACAATCATATAAATTACTTCTTCACTACTTAAATAATTATTTATTTAAAGCGTGTGCTTTATAAATTTTATTGAAACAAGTGGAGTTCTTTATGACGCAATATTCCTGCTAGATATATAAACTATGAATTTATTACTTGGTGCATATACTAAAGAAATATTCAAAAAAACTAAATAATCGTATTATCTAAAAGCTTTACAGATATTTCGAAGAAAATTATATCAATAATTCAACATTTCTATCCATTTATTGAGAACATTTTGAATAAATTATTGACGGCATTCTATTTCCAACATATAGCTGTGAAAGATTCAACTATTAATTAAATATAAAATTTTATCAATTCAATGGGATTTAAAAATTAAAAGAAACTCAAAGTTTCATTTAACAGGATGATGCAGGCAGTTACCGATTCTTACCAAAATTTTTCGACGGGAAAAACAATCGGAGAAATAGAACCTATAGTTTTATGCCGAAACTATTCTGGGTAATAAGAAGGTCAAATTCTAGTATATGTGTATCATAAATTGTGCGTGTGCAATTTATTAAATGATATAAGGATTTTATTCCTATTTTGCGATTATTTGAGCTATTGGAAAAAATATCTACTGTTGAAACTACAAAAGAATACCTTAGAAGCGAAAATTTAGTTGCCTCGAAATTTCATAACCTGTTTGCTCAGAAGTGATTAAAATTTAACCATTGCAGGAAAATATCAAACATTCGAAAAAGAATTTTTCAAATGTTTGAAAAAAGACGATTTCAATTCAGAAGTATCCTTCTTTGAACATTTTAGAATGAAGCTTTTTGGCATCGTCCTATTTCTGCACCTATAGCAAAAAAAGTACTCACAGTCTATCATGGAGAATGATTTTGCTTATTCAAAGCAAACATGTACGGGCGGTAATATATAGATTTCGCCAAGATATGTAATAGATGCTTTAATCGGCATATATTTTCAACTATTGGTGAATTGGTGAGCCCGGAATCGTAGTCAAAATTGATGAAAGTGTCATTGTAAGAAAAAAATATGACAGAGAGACGGTTATTAGTATGATGCGGATGTTTGGGAGTGTAGCAAGAAAGCGTCTCAACAATTAATCAAAAAGCTTTTCATTGAACTTGTTAAGGACCTGAGTGAGGATACACTTACCAGCGTCATCCAATGCGAGGTTGAACCAGGTTCAATAATCCACTTGGATGGATGGAAGGCATATAATAGTCTCAACAGATAACGACATGTCGATATACATTATTAAAATTTTATCATAAAAATTCCAATGCTTACACCCAGAATGTCTTTTTTGTTTGGAGCGTGTTGAAGCGGTTCTTGAAAACAAAAGGAACTAATGTTATACACTCACGAATTCGAGTATAAACTATTTTTATTCCGTTGGCGTAAAGAGGATGTATACGAAAAAATGATTAAACGAAATAAAAATCAACTTCTCCTTAATGAATAATCAATTACTTCTATGATTAAAGTGCACTTTTTGTTTTTGGCATGCGTGTAAATTGCGTGCCAATATGAAATATTTTATTTAAAAACAATAAGTAAAATAAATTGGAAAGTATAATACAAAAAATCTAATTTCTTTCGAAAGATTTTAAATTTCTTTAATGTCAATCCTATATACATGCTAGAAAATAAATTATAATATGGACCTTTAATGATTAAAATTCAACTCCTCTCAATCAGAATACTTTTTCATCACGCGTTCGGTGTTTTTTGTGACATTCTACTTAACATTTACGCTCTTGAAAATCTTGACAGCTCTAAATTTGAGAATTTTTGTTATTTCATAAATCATCAAAAAGATTTATTTAATTTTTTTAAAAATTTGACTTTCCAACATCAAGATTATGTCAATGTTACAATAATTAATATAAATTTTGTTATTACGAACAAATTATTATTTAATAAAGCATTTATATACATACATTTTAAATTTCTAAATTTCTAAATTTGTATAAATGAACAATTGGAATTCTAAAATACATATATTTAACATGATAATACCTACCGATGTATTACAATTGATCATATAAAAAAATTGATTTTTCACAAGATTTGTATACACTTTTAATAAAAAAATATGGGGAAATTATAGGCGAGTTTAAACTCATTTAAGATCAAATGTAATAGAGAGGAGTCAGAAAATATTTGTGACCAAGTATTGCCGAATTGTTATAGGAATTTAACTACAACTAACTAAAGAATTCATTACATAAAAATATAATAACTTTATTACATTTTGATAAGTTTTTTATAATTCAACAACTATAGTTTTTTAAAAACATATATTAAAATAATTTAACTTTAAAACTCAAAATTTAACAACAATTTTATAATTATTAAAAAAGTGATACATCGTAAATTAATTTTAAACCTTCAATTTCCGGCTTTATTTCAATCTGTAACGTTCGGAAAGAATCGTATCATAAATATTTTGTAAAAATAATTTTGAGCACATGACTATTTCTTTAAATATCAAAGTATTTCAATTTAAAATAATGGCTTATGTAGATTCAAGTTGCCATGCACGCATGCAAAATATTCGTGAACGCCTTAAAATTAATAGTTTGCTGGCGAAAAAATGGATATAACGATTTCATTGTCAGAAATAAGCTCAAGTGATATAAATCAACTAAACGCATTTTTTTATATTGCTTAAGGTACAATAATGAATACTGCACCAAATTTTTGATGCATTTTGGGCTAATAAGAAGTTTCATAAAATGTTGTTGCAATAACATGACATTGACAAAAAAAGTAAACACTACAGATAGTTACGTCTTTTGTCGTAAAAGTTGCTTGAAATACTTCTCATTAAGAAAATAGTATTTAATAGAACAAAGCTGTTATCTAATACTTTATTCGGCTACTATCGGTGTAAACGATTTTCCCCGTAAAGGAAATGTTCAAATTGACTTCACCAGAACTAAATTACCAATATCAATCTTTTATAATTCTGTAAAACCCAATTGTGGAAGAACGTCATATTTATAGAATTATCCTTCGAAGATTTATCATTCCGATGATTTCACTACAGGATGAGGTAGCTATTAACATCATCCACACTTATAAGCTTTAACATTAGTTGTGTGTACATCATTCTTTATTAATAGTTCAATTTCTATTAACTGCGTGCGACTAGGGGATACAAAAAAAGTCATTTAAGTTTCATTTATATCATACAACTTATATACTATAATTCCAACGACGTTTGTGATCGTTAATTTATAATTAGCGAGTTAAAAGTTTCTTCCAAAACAGTTGTGGACAATATCATTCAATTCTTGAAGTTTATTACAACCACGTAATAAAATATTCGTTCTAAATATATTAATGGCACAATATTGCCCAAATCGAAAAATGCTTGATCCGCATGTGCAAATACATTGTTCGATGAATCCTAGTAAATCATTAGAGAGATTAATTAGGAAACATTTTTATGGGAATCATGACAGTCAAAAACCATGCAACAAAAAAAAAATAATTTTCAGGAGTGTTAAGAGTGACTCTATAATACAGACTAACTGGCTGGATACAGACGACATGACAATATCGGGTACATTCACGAAATGGTCAATAACACGAAAGGGTTTTTTGGCTAAAGTTCACTTTAGTATAATTGCGCGCGCGTGCGTCTATCGGAAAAGTTCTAATTTTAAATTTAATTTTAAGCAGCAACATGAAATTTATCTTAAAGTTACCGGAAATAGCATCGATTGAGTTGGAAAGAGTAAATATTTCTTTTATTGATAGATTAGCATTAAACCAAAAATATTGTATCGATTTTTTAAAGCATGTCGGACTACTTTGTCAAAATAAAGTATAAAGTATGCTGCGGAAAAACTACTAGAATTACTAAGAGGATCCATTCAATAGATGGATATGTTTTCCAATGCAGTCATTTCTCAAAAAGATATTCAATAAGAAGTGGCTCTTTTTTTGAACAAAGTCACTTAACTTTTGTACAAATATTGAAAATTTTGTATTACTAATTACTAGTCCAACGATGTAACAAATCAAGAATTTTTAATTAATGAGATTAATATATCGTCAAGCATTATTGTTGATTGAAAAAATCTTATTAGAGATATCTACTTCAACAAAAATTGGCGCACCACTCATGACATGATAGTAAAGATTGATGAAAGCTTGATCTGTAAAAGAAATTACAATGTAGAGTGTATTTTAGCCAATCAGAATCAATGGATTGTCGTTGGTATCGATGAAGCCGGTGAAATCTTTATGGAAATAACTACACGAAGGAATCAAACAACGCTTGAGTCTATAATAATTAATAATGTAGAAGCTGGATCTATTATGTGGTCTGATTACAGAAATCTTGATGTTTGTGGATACTTACATGTTTTTTTAAAAACCACTCGGTCGAATTTATTACAGCTGACTGTGTCTACAACAACAAAATAGAGAGCATTTGGGCGCTTGCAAACGAAAATTCTCTCCAATCCGTAATAAAAAACAAAATCTTATAGAATCTTACCTCTCCGAATACATTTTCAAAAATTATTTTTCATTGAAAAAATATTTTTTTGAAACTATAAAACAAATTTATACATTTACTTAACAGTACATTTATTAACGAATCTTTTTGATCATATGCGCGCGCAGATATCATAAAGTGAACTTTAGGGGTTTTTTACGGTGCTATAAACACAAATCGAACTGAAAGTAAATGAGGAACATGTAAACGAAAAATGGCCAATGTAAGAAACAAGATCTTTGGTGTAACAAAGGATAATTTTTTTAATTAAAAAACAATTTATTTTCTGGCATAAATATTCAAATTTAATCCCTTTATTAATTACCCAATTAAATATCTTTCTTTTATGCATTCGTGATAGCTCGGATAATTATGCGTGCGTATGAGTTATGAGTACTAACCTTCACTCCAGTCTACAATTTTTATGATCGTTTTTATGGAAAAAAGTATGATCCACTTAATTAAAAAAAAGCATCGCATAAAATTATTAAATAATTTTATGGCTATCAAAGGCTTAATAAAAAAAATAATAAAGTGGTCTTTCATTTTAGATTTAAAAAATTTTCACTTAATCGGCACAATTTTTTTAATGAATAATTTCAATTCAAACAACTATATAATAATTTTATCATTTACCTTACAAATATAAGTTACATAATAAATTAAGTTATCTCTAAAAAATATATAAATCACAACTTCTCTGTTATTTAATGAGTATCATTTGAAAAAATTTAACATATCAAGATGATATCAGTTTTCTTTGTGAGAGACGTTTTATATTAAAATAGTGATCATATTTCCTAGCTGTATATTTAAAAACATTCATAAATAGTTACAATTACTCTAAAAAGATATTAAATTTTATTATTTATGAAATATGAAAATAATCGTTATTTCAAAATAGATCAGTTAAATTGCATTTAAATTCTTTTATAATTTGAAATATTCAATATCAATTTATTATACAAATATTATTTTTTTAATATGATAATCTATCCAATAATACTGGTATAATGTTATTTATAACCATCGTAGTAACAATTAATAAATGAACATAAAAAGTAATTGTATTACCTATTAAGTAGCTATTCTATGATTTTTTATAATATAAATTCCATATTATAAAAAAAAATTTTTATTTTAATAAAAATTAAAATAGAAAAGCACTATTACTAGATTATACTATAAATGGCACTCCATTTGTCAATATATCACAAAATCTAGATAAATTTAATACTTTGCTTATAATGCTCAATTTTATATACAACATTTATAAAATTTACATATATATCTTTATTAATTTTATAGAAAAAATTAATAAAGAAGCACCACAAACGTTACTACTCATTAAAATTTTACTCCCATTAGAAGAGCGCGATTTGACTTATTTTTGTCACATAATAATTAAAAATAATATAACATATTATCCAAAAAGTATTAAATACCATATAAATCCAATATTTAAACCATTTACTAACAATTTTATCATCAAAATCAACTTTCCCCTATAAAAGATACATTACCATCATTAACACCTTCTGGCGCATGTATTTTGTAATATAACGGAGTATAAATTTACCCAACTATTTACTAAAGCACGTACAAATATTGATAAAGTCAAAATAGACTTATTTTTTGACATTTCATTTACGATTTTTAAAATATTTTCAAATTCTTCCATCTCAATATCATTATTAATTCTATAAATTGTGATTTATTTATAATATCAAAATTGCAAATGATTTCATATACTTATATTTTTTATGTAATTGTTTAGTATAAGATACTAACTCATCTATATTCGCTTCGCTGACAATTTTGGCTGAAAACTTGTTTTCCATCTTATTAATCCGAATTAAAACGAGCAAGATTCATCACTTTTACCTCCACTATTTAATCATATATCATTCACAATATATTTTAGTTTATCATTTGTTGTGATTAAATTAAAAAATATAAATAAATAAATTATAATAAAATTGAAATCAACTTTTAGTTATTATTTTTCACGCTATAAATATGACTTTAGGGGCATAAAAATATTATCGCACCTATTCATTTTTTTTATTCTATTATAAATTATCAAAAATATTTTTGAATCTAAAATATTCATTATTTTTACCAATAGTGAATATCCTTATGGAATTTCATTAGATAAAAAATTCGATTTATAATTTAATAGTTATATCTTTTGATAGAAAATCGTAATTGTATAAAATCAAAATAACAGTGGAATCATAATTTATGATAAACACAATAGATTATATTATCACGTGGTATTTTATATTAGTTAACGCACTCTTTATCTTAAAATTTTAAAATACATCAAATAATATTTCAATGTGAATTTATATTGTCAAATATCATTTTTTATATTTTTTCTGGTATTCTTAAAAAAATTTATAAAAACAATTCTGTGTCTCTCTAATGTATTTTTTACTTATTTCTCTCAAATATAACCAACACGTTGTTCGGAAATTTTAAGGTTTTTTTTCAATTATATTTAGTAGATTTGAATGATTTCATCTTTCTAAATGGTGTTAATTTCATAATTTTTGTTAAATAAAACAAATATATACTCATTCTTTCATTTCACTCTGGTTTGTATATCCATTCCATATCATTATAACTTTATTAAGTATATATAACTTTGTTCGTTATTTTATTTACAATTTTTGATTTACCACTATTTTTTGATTTGAAATTATCATTATAGTGAATTTATATTAAAATGAAAATAATAACTGACATTGTTTTTATAACGATTATCGTCCTTTAATAATCATATCAATGTCTACTTTGTCAAATAGTTGTAATTTAAAATTTAACATTAGTCGAACTAGACTATTCAAATGCGGCAGAAAAATCGCAGGCGGCATAATCTTCGTAAACTACGATTGCTTACTTGTGTTTTTTAAGGATTAAAAAAAGCTATGGCAAAACAAAAAATCAGGAATAAAATCTTTGTTTAATTTTATAAAAATTCTCTAATTATAGATAGGTAATTACTCAAGGTTCTATGTGATATTTCTTTCAACAGTCGCTAATCCTTTGTTTATTTCTCTATAAATAATGTTGGAATCAGTGTATTAAATTTTTGGAATAAACAACAAGCAGATCAAACGGAGCAGATTACCGGATAAATAATTATTAGGCAGAATAAATAGACAAACTACCTTAATTTTACTTAGGATAATTATATAATTCTAAAAATAATGTAAAACTCCAGAAACGCTTTCGATATTTCCTAAATGGAAAAACTAGTTCGTATTAATCTCCAAACCTTTCTGTTTAATCCTTTACAAAAATAAATAATCGTAGTTTACAAGGATTAGGCAGACTGCGACTTTCCACGCCGAGTGTGAATGGAATGGTCGAGGTTATATACTAATTATAAAAAAATCCAATTTCAATATTGAAAGCAATATATAATAAGATTTACAGCATTTCTTATACTACTTTAAATGAATATATATTTTTCTGAGTAAATTAATAATTAATATCTTAGTGACGAATCTAATCTATGCTCTGTGGTTGAAGTAAAATATCCCAGAATTTACATTGTGACACTAATTTATTTAAAATTTCAAACCACTAGCAATACTTATTTTCTGTAGACTTAACTGTTGTTAAAGTTCTTTATTAACCCATTATGGTTTTTAAAATGTCTAATTTTTTTTAATTTCACTTTATTTTGTTTAAGATTTAGTAAAATGAGGTTATTTCTTAAAAAATTTAAATTTAAGGTAATGAGGGAGTATCCATGTCTTAAAATTAAGCTTGTTACGCATGTCCGAAATTCCCGATTTATTCAAAATTCATATTAACTCGATTTTAAAATATGGTCCAGGTCAAAATTATCTTAGAAATTTAATTTCTAAATATTGGCATAAATCCTGATTCGGGAATAATCGACCATGACGCACATTCTTCCGCACCAGTGTTGTTCGTTTTATTTGATGAATAAATCCATTATAACACACTTGAAGATAATTATTAACTTTTTTGAATTATATTACACTTTATAATAATATTATGGTACTTTTTACTTTCAATGAAGGATTTTAAACAGATTAAGTAATATAGAGATGGACTTTTAACTAATTTGTATTCCTTTAGGTATATATAGGTATAAATAGTTATATAATTTAAAATTTTAGTTTGGAAATTTTTTTAACAATGAAATAAATATATTAACATATTAAACTACAATATAATGATAGAATTTGAAAAAAATTATTTATTTTTTATCTGCTGTTGTGTTTAAATGATGTTTATTAGTAAAATTAATTTTTTATGTATTTTTATGGTATATTTGTATGGAAAATATAAGCATTCTATTGAAATTATAACAAATATATAAATATGTTGTTATTTGAAGTTGATAATAGTTATATATGATTGTTTTGCAAAGCATATTACATTTTTGTGTAACAACGAACATACATTAAGTAGTAAATTTTATGCTAAAGATATAGAAAGATATCAAGCTTTGATTTTACATATTATTAGATAGATTTTATCTAAAGTAAGGCTCTTTAACCCATTTTGTACGAAGACCATAAAAACAACAAAATTTTTTGTCTATAGCGAGATTTTTAGTAATATTTAAATAAAAATTTATGAATTTTATAAGCTACAATAGTAAACTTTACCTTAAAAGAAAAAAAAGGATATGATCTTGATTGATTATTTTCTTTAGAACTCATTACAGTACTTAAACATCGCATTTATGGGTGATTTGGACTAATAAAAAAGTGGATTGTTTTTATGTGGCAGTAACTCGTAGTGAGTTACTCGAAGAATTATGTGTCGGAGTTATTTGAAACTCCTAATTTAGAGAATGGTTCATTTAATACAGTTTTTACTTTATATCAGATAAGTTTGCAACCGTGGTAAATAAGTGGAATGTAAGCTATAATAATGAGCATGTACGAAAAAACAATGTGCAATTACAAAAATTAAATGCTAGAAGATTCATCGGGGTATTATTTTTGCGCTTAACTAATATATACCATATTATAAAATACAGTATATATATTTAGCGAATGATTCATTCAACGGAATAGAGTTGGCTAATTTTAGTCAACATATAGTCGAAAAATTGCCAATTATCTCTATAAATTGATCTTAATCACTGTTCATGTATGTAATAGTCAAGGAGATGTCTTGTTACACCGCTCATTCGTCGCAGGATTTTGGTGTTTAGGTGATGCAATACAACTTCTACAGTATTAGCGTGAATGCCTTCTCGAGTTACATGTTCTTAAGAGTGGTTAACTGTTATGTGTTTGTAAGCATAAATCCTGAGGTTTAGGTAACCTTTCCACTCATCAGTAAATATTTTTGTGCCATGTTCTACTTCTTGTAATATTAGCGTAATTAAAGTTACCTTATCTCTTCTCTGTACGATAAAAAAATCTGGACTCTAATAAACTTCGTTGTCCATCAACATAACACTCACAAATTCCTACCACCCAAGGACCGTCAATGCGGTTTCCATATCGCTCTACACTCATAGTGCTATCAGAGCCATCATCTTCTAATTCACTTGGAATGAACATTTCGTTAGGAGCGCTTCGCCGTCTGTCAAACTCCAAGTACCTTTCTCTGTTGTTTTTTCTTTTTCCTTGCAGCAAACACTCATCTATTTCAATTATAATTTTAAGATTTCCCATCTTTTCCCTACGTTTGAATACTTTCGTGCAAATATTTCTCATGGATGAATACCAATAACTAATGGTATTTTCTGTAATCGAAGTTAAAATTAGTGTTCCACATCTTAACTCTTCAACGTACAATAAATATATAATTAAACATATGCCTGGAATCGATAGTTTATATGAGTGTTTCCATTCATGTTCATTATAGAAAAAAATGTTGACGTTCGTTGGGAAAAATGAGTTTTGCGATTTGGCAATGTAAATTTATATTTTTGCTTGATAGATTAACTACTTTGAACATACATATGTCAATTTATGTACATCGTCACCGACTTGGTCACTGTATGAGTCATTCCGCCTCCTTTTCTTGATTACTTTCATTTTAAAGGTATTACGTTAAAGGCGATTTTTACACCTTTCGGGTCTCTGAGGCAAAGATCCTTCATTGAAAAAATCAACTAACGCTTATTTGTTGATCAACAAATAGTAAAACTGGCGTTGACTCTTGATAAAATTCATGCTGCACAGTTTTATTGCGCGATTCAACCTTTGAGTTAAAAAAACGCTGAAACTTAAAAGGGCATTAATTTTATAATTATAGGATAATTAATAAAATATTCCCAAATTTGTCTAAGGAGAAAATTACAATGTTATTTATTCACAAACAAAGGAACGCTAAAAATAAATGTCACACAAAATTATATTATATAAAAAAATAAATATCCAATGATATTTCTAAGTGCGTTATAAATGATTTATTCATCAAAATAAAACGAATAACATTGGTGCGCAAGAATGTGCGTCATTGTCGATTACTCCCGAATCAGGATTTATTCCAATATTTAGAAATTAAATTTCATGGATAATTTTTATCTGGATCATATTTTAAAATCGAGTTAATAGAATTTTGAATAAATCGGGAACTTCCGACATGCGTAACAAGCCGAATTTTGAGAGCTGGATACTCCCTCATTACCAAATTCAAAATATGTCGAATTAATTTTGTGTCAAAAACGATAATGAAAACCTCTCACTTATTATGCATGCGCAAGCAGATTATGGAATTACAGTTATTTTATATATGACAAACTTTATAAATTTTACTCTAGAGTTATTTTTTTTATTATTCTATGAAATAGCGAAAAACATTTAGTATGCAACCCAATTGAGTAGGCTCAGCAGTAGAAAACAATAATTTTGTGACTTATTGTACATCTCAGTCCCTTTTTTTATTATTGCTCTTTATCGCTTAATTTTTGCAACAATTAACATTAAATTTATGTGGAATAGATGATACTCTGATGTTAAATGAATCATTATACACACACATATCATCTCTGCAGCTATTTCCCTAGTGTGCTCCAATGAATCAATTTTATTTTCTCCAAAATATTTTTGCAATTTGTATGAGTTTAGTACAAACACCTGTATTAGATTTTTTAAAATTTGCTAATTCAATTTCTTCCCTTTTA